>NW_015113095.1:0-137311 GCF_001443285.1 Poecilia latipinna | reverse complement strand
TTCTTTTGGCTTTCATTCCTTTTCAACTATTTAAGGGCATTAGCTTTTTTTTTTTTTTTTTTCTTAGTTTTTTTTTTTTTTTTTTACTTCTTTGTTCTTATCAACTTACGTGCATTTTGACTCGAAGGTTTCACAACTTGTGAGTGGCTGTGATTGACATGTTTACTGCAAGAGTGAAAAATGTGCAAGATTTGCAGAACAATATTCTGTTTACAGTGCTTTGCGGAGGTTTACATACACCACGAACATTGATGTTCTAAACACACATTTTATTGCGGTTTTATTAGCCAGACCACATAAACTAGTTTAGAATTGTGACGCGAGAGGATTTTTCTTTCTTTTTACGAATGTTGTTTCATAAAAAGTTGTTTGTGTTTATCCCTCACTGATTCAAATATTTGCAGAAGCATGCTTAGCTGCCGTTACAGCTGCAAGTATTTCAGCTAATCTTTGTTGCAAAATAGTTCAAGTTCAGTCACACTAGATGGAGAGCATCTGTGAACATCAGTCCTCAAGCCTGGCTATAGATTCTCAAATCAGCTTGAGTGTGAACTTTGACTGGGACATTTTAACTCATGAATATGCTCCTGTTTAAGCCAGGGGTGTCCAATGTGTGGCCCGGGGACCATTTGTGTCCCTTGAGATTTTGTTCGGCCGCTGACCACAATAAGTCAAAAATAATTTTAAAAAATGTGGCCAACAAAATAAAAACTGATGACCAAAGAATTTGGATAAGGTTGTTTTTTCTCTTAATTTGGCAAATGTTTGAAGCCATTTTTATAAGTGATGTAAAATCAAATTTTGAGCATATAAAAAAATGTCAAATAAATGTTTGCATTTTTAACTTAATGAATTTTGTCATTTTCAACCGTTCAATGGTATCTCTTGCAGTATGCTTAGAGTCGCTGTCCTGCTAAAAGATTTCTCGTGTCATACGGATTGAAGGGACCGCTTTTCATTGCTTTACTTTCCAGTCCGCCACATAAAATCCCATTTAAATACATTGATGTTTGTAGTTGTAACATCTCAAAATGCTAAAAAAAGTTCAGATATATAAAAACTTTTGTGACTCCCTAAAGAATATTCAGAATATCAAAAATCCAAAACAGTAAATATTCCATTTTCCATCCTTCAAGCAGGGAATATTTATACCTTGTTTTCTTCGTGTTCCTAATTCCCTTGGATTCAATTCATTTGAATTTTTGCCAAAAGTCTGGTTGTTTCTCTGAGCGTTTTCCCTCCTCGGCTATTGGAAATCATCTAAGCATTGTGGTTTCCGGGTTTACTGAAGGTCCTCTGAGTGTCTGAATGGCTTTTTTGTGGGCTGGTATTATTCAGGGTGCGTACAGCCACTCTTTTGAAGTGGAAACGTTAGTCTCTGCAGGGATTTGGGGCAGATCACACTCATAATTCGTACTGAGAGAAAGGTCGGCTTGCCCCCTACTCTTGCCAGAACGCTCCGCTCTCTGTTCTGCCTGCGACCCGGAGTAAGACGAGGAGGATTGGCCGAGAACGCTGGAAAACACAGACTGGGAATGTTGAGCACCTTCAATGTGAACATCTGCATCCTCGTTAAAGTCTGTAGGAAAATGTAACAAGTTGTTGGTAGAGAAGCTTCATGAAAAATGTAGTTGACTTGAGTACTAAAGTCACTCTTATATCTCAAGATTATTCTCTGAATATGGAAGCAAGCTGCACCTAAAAACACACATTTTTATTCGTTTTGCACTTTTATCAGCAGAAGTTAAAATATCATTTGGAAGATGTGTTTTGTGTGGATCATAGAGGTGTTTTTCTTTCTTTCTAAATTTTACATTGAACATCAAATTACAGGTTCTAAGGATGTCGCCATAGAGGAGATTTGAAAATATTTATTGTTTTAGGTCATTGTGACAGCTGACGCTACTGTCACGCAGACCTGAATGGTAATCATTTTATTTGTTTATCCTTTACATTAATTTAGACATTAATTAGTGAATAGTTTACATTTTTATTAAAAATTATTTTCATTAGTCTGACCTTTTAGTTAACTATTTGCAGTGCACACATTTAGTTAACTTTATTTGTCAGTTCTTTATATTTTTGTTAAAAGCAACAAATTAATTTACTTGTTTTGAGTTACCAGTTTCCTTTGGAGCTGCTGCTGGAGGGTCACAGAAAAGCTCCAGCTAATTGACGTCCTTATATGGCTGGCAAAACCTCCTCAGCGGGCCGTTCCATTTGTTTGCCAGGGGACGGGGAAATTTGGTTTTCTTTAATTTAATTTGACCATTTCTTTAATGTTTCTTCTATTTGGTAGTTTCAGTCTAATGTTTGTTTAATTTAAAGATTTGGTATTGTATTTGTTTAAGTTTTTGCATGTTTAAATTATCCCTTGTGTGTCAGCAGTGGTCTGATCAGCCACTATTTAAGTTGTTAGGTCAGTTTTGAGCTTGAGTTCTTTGTGTTACCCCCTGAGTTGTAGTTTGTTATGTTGACCTCAGTTTTGGGCCCAATTCTTTTTTGTAATAAATTAAGATTATTTTTTGAATTCCATTCAGCGTCTCTCTGGCTGGTCAATGTGAGAACCCTCACAGTCATTTTGGATCTAATTACACTTAGAACTTTTACATCTATGTGGAAATTCAGAAGTTTCAATACATTTCCTTGTCTTGTAGAATTGCCATTCAAATGGCGTGGCTTTGAAACTTTTTGGTATCCTCTCACAAGCTTTTAACAGTATAATTTGGGCCCATTTGTAGTGTAAGTTTGCCTGGTTTGCAGCCCACCTTGCACACCCACACGCACACACACACACACACACACACACACACACACACACACACACACACACACACACACGCATAACCTTTTCAGTTATGCCAACAAATTTTCTTCCTGAATGAGATCCAGGTTGCCTAATTTTCTGGCCCATCTAGGCCAACATTTGAACATTTTGCTTCAAGATTTATTCATGCAGTCTTTCTTCATGATAACATCAAATTGTGAAGTGCACCAGTCCCTCCCGCTGCAAAAGAATTACACAGCATGATAAAACCTCGGAGTGGGCGACCTGCTGGGGCGTCTCACTGGCGTTGCCGGGCAACTCTGGGGGGTCTCTGCTGTGCTGGTGTTGGAATGGGGCCCATTACAGAGCTTGGGAGGGGGCTGCATTCTCTCACATGAGTGCCCTCCCCTTCCCAATAATATACAGTACAATACTATTAGAATAGAAGTAATTAACTTCGCAGTTACTGGAATCTTTTTTGTGTTTGTATCACATCTACATATCAGCAGGTTTATCAGTTTCATGGTGGATCTTTCCACCTTTGATGAGGCAGTTTGAATCTTTACCTTATTTTTCTGATGGTTTGGAATAAAAATCTAGACAAAAGCAAAATGTTGAATGAATCCACAAAGCTAGTTCTTGACCTGTTCTTCGTTTGAAGCTACTTGTAAGCACATCAGTGAAAAGGCAATGAAAAAAGGCTCCATGCAATAAAAGCTTTATTGTGAAAATGAACCCTTGTTTCATCTTCACAAGCTTACAGCTGGCATGTTTTCAACAGAAAAAACAACTCTATCTTTGAATTTTCAGGCCGGTCATGATGTGTTTATTAACTGTGTTATGAGCGCTTTCAGGCTTTGATGTTGATTTGCTTGGAAGAGATGACGAATCAACTGAATCAAAGATCAGTTGTGCTCTTTCTCTCGTTATATTTCTTTAAGTACATGCTTTCTTGCTCGTAATTGGCAGTTTTTTTTTGTTTTGTTTTTTCATCATTTCTGTTGATTTCTTACCTGAAATATGTCTCCTTGAAACAAAGCTTCATAGGATTCTAGTTCTAGTTGGACAGATTGTAGTGGGTCGTGTTTAGCATGTTTGATTGAGCCGTGATCATTTGAAGATCAGAAGCTGTGGCGATACGTTTGCGTCTTTGCTCCTTGCAGAAAGCAAACGGACCGGATTCTGAACTCCTGCTGTGAACTTGTTTTAATGAAACTGTATATCCAGGTGTATAAACATTAGCCTACCTGCTCTTTTTTTGTTTTTTTTTTACTCTCTCACATCGTGCGTGTAAACAGTGTCAGCCACTGCATATGCCGATTGAGGTAATTAGAAACGTGCTTCGCGCTGCTCCGCCACAGTTTCTTTTTGAGGTCACCGATGATTAGAGGAGCTGTGCCGGTGTGCCCCCGCGCCCTCCTACGTACCCACCACAGTAACCACCGCTGTTACCGTTGTCTGTCACCTCGCCAGATGCCAACGGGAGGGGGGAGGGCGAGTCTCTCACGCACTGCTGGGCACCGGGCCATGGAAATCCCACAGCATGCACAACACTTGGGTTGTGTTCTGAGTGTGCACGTGCGACCGTGTGGTAATGGATGAGTGTTTGAGTGTAAACAGAAGACAGAGGTTTCAAGAGATGAAGGATGACGGTTATTTATGCCTTGATTCATATCATGAGGCGGATTCGATGTCTGTAATTTTACATTTCAGACGGCTGGCTGTTGCAGACTTTTGTTTGTTAAATCTATTTATCAATGTCTATTGCAAAAAATATTTATACCCCTTGCTATTTTTTTTTTGTATTTTCATCCACCTGCAGTCATGCAACTCTGTGGATTTCATAGACTAACAGAAAGTAGTGCAGGAATAATAAATATAAAAAGCATGGCATGAGTGTATTTAACCTCTTGATGCCTCTAAATTCATTCAGTACATTCAGCTACCTTTTCAGGTCAACTAACTAACTAAATTACAAAATTTGAGCTGCACATCACACTGAACACATCATACTAACTGTGAAAAATGGTGGTGGATGCATCGTACTGTGGGGATCTTTTTCTTCATCAGGGCAAAACATTTTAAATTCAGTTCAGTTTTTTTCTGTAGCTTCACTTCTTTACAGATGTTTTCTCAAGGGACTAATTTAAAAAAAATCTAATTTATTCAGTTTATTATTTCCTATCTATGGAGATCAAGTCCTCTGCATCAAGTCACTGGCTTTGCAGCAGTTATTTTTCCTCAACTAGCACAAAGCAAAAGCGAAACATAAACATCTTCTAATCAAAGCACATACATACATCCGGATGACATTCACATTCTCAGTCCAAACTAACTGAACATGAGTTATTTTACACAGAAGAATTGGCAAAATATGTATTCCTCAGTGGATGGTGCGATAAGTAATTAAGTTACAGGAAAAGAAAGTTGCTCAACTTATCACTGCTGAACTGTGCAGAGATAAAGCTGAGAAGCTGTGATGTTCCCAAAAAGCTGAGTAATCATAGAAACTGTGGTTTGTCTGTGCCTCCAGTGCTGTTTTGTTTTGATGTTGCTTTATGCACAACATTTTTAAAATGCTGTCACAGGAAGTAGAGTTCTGCACTAAAACCCTGGTGTAAAATAACTCTTTAATTTGATGTACAAGTTAAAAGAAATATGCTCCAGGACAACATAAAACATTTTTAGTACATTTGCATATAACATTGCAAGCCTCACTTCTCAGCCATGTAGTCTTAATTTAAACAGAATTCTCTTCGGCAGTATATTAGTGAACCAGAAAACATCAGATGCTCCTTTTTCACCTTCATGCTGATAACAGAATGACTTTGTCCAACTCTTTCATCCTTTTGTTGTTGTTTTTTTAGGAGTTTGAGAGATAGCACCCGTTCGGATTGTGTTTATGAAGGTTTTGTTAAGTTTGTGTTTGCACAGAAAAGCCAAAATTAACATAATTAAACTGTTTATTTTATTGCATTTGCTACGCTAATATGAGAACTACCAGTCCTATGCTTGTGCATCCTATTCTTTCTCTTCCCTTGTTGCAACAGACCTGGTGTGTTTTCATTTTAAGTTCCAAAAGACTCAAACGGTGGTTTGTTTCATGTTGCAGCGTGCAAATAGCATGCCTTTTCCAAGCTGCCTGAGGTAACATGACTACCATGCTGTTTTGTAATTTCATTATATTATTCCAGCTTTTCTCAAGACTTGTTGCTGACTTTCAAAGGCTTACTCATAAAAGCGTCTCCAAGGAAACGTCAGCAGCCTACTTTAGTGTGTTGAATACGATAATGGCTCTGCAGTTAGAGTGACAACGGAGACAGTGCAGATTGAATATAGCAGTTTCAGAATTTTCATGCACTTGGAAAGTAAATAGTCAGTCAAAATTATACTTAAAAAAATGAATAGAATAGCCCATACTGTCGATGTAATTAGTTGTTACGTTTCTATTTCATTACATGTGACCAGTTTTCTTCTACATTTTTATTGTTTTTATGTAATTTTCCAGTTTTATTGTTGTCACTCTGCTATTTTCTACATCAGGAGTTCTTATTGTCTGGTCTCACTGATATTTATCAATAATGTCCCAAAGAAAGAAAAAAAAAAAAAAACTCCTGCATTTGTGGGAAAAATGGCTTCAAACCTTGGTAGAATATGGGTCAATCGGAAACACACTTGAAAGCAAAGACAAACACAATTTCCGAAGTTCATATCGTATGTTCAGTTTCTGCAAATGATGTCCGTGCTGCAATGGAATAACCGGATTTCCTTTTTTTAAATTTCCATGGTGTAAATGCTACGACTGTAATTACAACAAACAGAAAATGTATCAGAGAAACTGTGAAACACTCTGGGTTATTCATCAGACGTAGGACATACATCGATACCGACAGATGGATTACTATCAGTGGAAGCCGGCTCTACTTTTATAAACGCAGACTTCGTCTTTTTCGGTCTAACAGTTTGTTGTCTTCGCAGTATTTTCACTAACTGCCATGCATGTTTGAGACCAGAGAAAAAGATCTCATGTCAGATAACAGAGTTCCTCTGTGGGTTTTTGCTCTGCCTGCAGTAGTGAAAGAGCGATTAACCATTTGTTGACGCCTCCAGGTCTAGCATGTTAGTACATCCGCCCAGACTGTGGCCTCTCGGCCCCTTAGTACACACACACACACACACACACATGCAGTGAAACAGACAAACACACAACTGTTTGTAAGTGCACACACAGACAGAGACGCATGCACATGTACAGGAGTCCAAAGGGCTTTGTCACCTATAGTTAAACACCTTGCTGCGACCATCTGGTTTCAGGAATGTTCCCAGTGGCCGGAGGGTAAAGGGTGCAGAGAAGAGAGGGGGAAGGGCCGTCTATCTGGAAAATCTACACAACGGCAACACTTGCACATCTGATTTTGTACTTGCACTTGCAGTCCCTTGCGATAGCAGATACACACCCCTTAAACATTTACACACGAAGTCTCTAAACTTCATTGTGTTTTATTAGGATTGTGCATTCAAGACCGACACAGTAAAAGAGATGGGTGAGGTTGTAAAGAATTTTGAAGAAGCTGAAAAGTGCGGCGTGCATTTTTATTCACAGTCTTCGAACTTGATCTGAAATAAAATCCCACGCAGCCAATCGCCAGCCTAACTGGTAGAGTCCACCTCTGTGTAATTTTATTAGAGTAATCGCAACTATTCAGCTAACATCCAAAACACACGGGTTTACATGGTGGTGGCAGCATCATGCTGGAACAGGGAAACTGGTCAGCGTTGGTGGGAAGATGGGTTGAGCTAAATACAGGAACATTTGGTGGAGAATCTGTTGGAATCTGTGGTGAAAAACATGCTGCCAGTGCTGTAATGAAATTGTATTCATTAATGCATGTTATGTAATGACCTAGTCAAAGTCCAGACCTGAGATCAATAAAAAATTTGTGGTAAGACTAAATAATAGATGTCTAAAACATAACATAACTCAAAAGACTGCTGTAATTTCAGCAAAATGTGTTTCTACAAATTAACTCAGGGGGCCAAATACAAATGTTCGACTCACTTTCCAGAATCTTATTTGTGGAAAAACGTTCAGAACCACCTGTCACTTTCACCTCACAACAAAGCAACACTTTGTTTTGATCTATCATATAAATTCTTAATAAAATGCATTGAAATTTGTGGCTTTAACTTGACAAAATTTGAAGGTCACATAAGGAAAGTTTTGCATTGTGTTGAATCGCATTGAAATATGCATGTATCCTTTATTTAACCAGGAAATAATACAATAGATTAAAAACCTCTTTACCAGGAATGACCTGGCCAAGACTGCAGCATAAAACATACAACAAAGTAGACGGATAAAACCTAAAACAGCATATTTATTCTTTTGTCTACATATAGTTTTATTTTTAATTTTTTTAAAGGAATGCTAAGAAGCCTTAACTTCTTTTAATGTGGTGAAATACTTTCTTCTATAGGCTTTACTGTTTAATGGATTTCTAAAGGGAGCTTTTGGAATCAAAGTGCCCTAGAAATGTAAATGCATTCAGTGCAGATTCATAAATCTCGGTTCTGGTGAAGCATAATGTCTTCTTGTTCATTCCACTGTTAAGATTTCAACAAAACAAACGCGTGGGCTGTTTTTGGGGAAGACAGTTGAACAGCCAGGTAAACTAGATAGAGACACTCAGACGTGCAGGTGCTGGTTGTGTCTTTGTCATTGCGGCTCTACATACCAAAGCGCTGACAGCATTTAGAAACGACTCTGACAAGTTCAAGTGTCACATTTAGGTTAGTTTTTCTTGTCTTTTAGCAAAGGAGTGAAAACAGGGGAAAGGTGCCAGATATTTAGATCAAATCTTAAAATGTAAAGATCTGAATTATTCTACTCTGTTGCTTTTGGATTAATTGCTCATGGTAAAAACAACTTTATGGAGCATCGCTTGAAAACGTTTTCTGCATGTCTTCCCCCCTTCGCCGTCCGCTCATTTCCTGTCTGGTAACCGTCAGTGAAGTTGTAGTAAGAAAGTGTTTAAAAAAATATCCTCATAGCAGTTTTCAAACTCAAGTGAAACTCAAACCCAGGACATCACTGTTGGTTTCAGGACCAGTAGTGATGTCCTGGGTTTTGTTACAGTTGTTTCCCTGTCAGGATTGATCCAAATGAAAAAAAAAAAAAAACCGAAAACAACCTGGTCATTAATAATTAGTTTCCTGGACAGGAAAGCTAGGTGTTTTGATTGTTGTAATTTGACATGCAAATTACAAGAAATGAGCAAATGAAAACGTCTCCTGTGTTCCTGGCATAAATATGCAGCATCTGACTAAAAAAAAATATATAAAAAATGCAATCATACGTCTTTAAACTCCTTTGCCAGTATTAAAATCAAAGTATCAATGTATCTGATCAGGATTTTAAGTGATACACCAATACAAAGGAGCAAATACAATGTGAACTGGAAAGGAAACATTGTTAGTTTTAGTTTAGCTTTATTTCTACAAATTAAAGTCTGAAGAGTGTGGTGTGTGTTTGTTTTAAGCTAAGCTGAATCAGTACTTTGCAGAACGACAATTACTGCTGAAAGCCTTTTTAAAAGCATCTTTTCCTTCTCTACACATCTAGAGATTTGTTTTTCTGTGAGAAACCGTTCAAACTCAGATGTGGAGCATCTGCGGACATTAATTTTCAAGCGTTGTTACAGATTCACAGCTGGATTTAGGTCTGGACTTTGACAAGACCCTTCTTACACAACTATGCTTTGTGTAAATCATTCCAACTGCAGCCCTGACTATATGTTTATGTTCATTGCTGTGCTGAAAAGTGCCAATCTCCAGTCTTTTGCAGCCTCAAACAGGTTTTCTTCCAGAATTGCCCTGTATTTAGCTCCACTCAGCTCAACTCTGACCAGCCTCCCTGCCCCTGCTGAAGCAAAGCATCCCCACAGCATTCTGGGTCTGCTCCAGTCAACGAACGGCAGCCTTCAATTTTGATCAGCTGTCGGGAGTCACTGGACGGCGGGAGATTTAGTATCCGACCCGCAGATTAGCACCCAACCCGCTTTGGCACCTGAGCCGAAAACGACTTTCCGTCATCTGATGAGAATCCCCCTGACAGCTAGATTTGATGAACTGATGTATGTGGAGCGGTGAGCGGCGGTGCAGCTGAGAGTCACTGTGCTGTCTGGGAGAGTTAAGGTCAGGGGTTGTGGCTGGGTCACCCTCTGTGGGAGAGGAGCGGCTTCAGCAGACATGACAGCATTTGTCTGGAGGTGAGGAGAAATGATTGAAACGGGGGAACAAAAACAATAGGAAAAGGAAGTAGGACGGATGTTTTTGTTTAGTTTTCACTCGAGCTCGTCTACCACATTCTGCCTCGTTCCTACAGCTTTTTACTTCTTCTCTCCTTTTTTTTTTTTTTTGGATACAAAATGAATTGATAATTGATCCAAAGTTCCAATAAAACCACGCTTGCTTGTCTTTCTTCCAGACATGCACACGCATATAACAGCTGTAGAGAATGAGAGTGGATGTTTATTACAGGATCCTCGTGAATGTTGAGGTGCCCTGGGGGCTATTAAAGCCTTCACTTAAAAGGCACTATCAGAGACCAGTTAATGTGAGCAGCTTGAAGGAGACAGGGGCGGAGAGGTTGTAGAAAAGAAAGAGAAGCCATTGGAACAGCAAGCAGGAGGAGGGAATAAACAGTGAGCACATCTGGATTGCCTCAGCAGAATATTTGTGCAACATCTGGAAAAATTCCCTGGAATTTTAGGGTCCCCTCCTTTCATTTCAGTCGTTTTCCCTCCTCACCGCCACCGCCTCCCCCCATCTTTATTTCTTCTTTGTCCCGTTTTCTGCATCTTCAAAGTCACTTACCTTAATGCGGCAGCCACGTAAATACTCTCAAAGTAATGTATGTTGAGCCCTCGCAGACTTTATTGTGCACCAAATTGGGCCCATGTGACCAACTCCCCTTTGTGCGAGGTTTGGCTAATTAAGTGGCAAAGGAGCGGGAGGGCACCGGCTGTGGATCCAGACTCAGACCAGACCTGAGCCAAACACAACCCCTCATAAAACTTGGGGGGAGAAAAGAAGAAAACACAGCACTTTCTTCTCACAGGGCCCTTTAGCTTGAAGCATGAAGACTAGACTCTTTGTTTTTAAATGCAGACAAGTCCCCTTTAATTCAATTCAGTTCAGTTTCTTTCTACACATTCAGTATATTGCAAATGCATAAGAAATTTCATTTCAAGGTCCAATTCATGTCCAGAAGGAGTCGAATTGGTTCCATTCCAATACAATCCAGTTGTGTAGTCAGACTTAAAACAAAACAAAACAATCGAATTCAGTCCGAATTATGATACAGTACCATCAGCGAAGAACATCAAATGAGTAAAAACGGTTGAATCGACTCACTGAGAAAAACAAAGGTAGTCTACAAAGTTAGTGGCAACAATAGGTCTGTGACTGACTGTCCAGAAAGTAGACACAAGTAAACAGAGAAGAGCTGAACCATGGGTCCTTTCTGTTGGATAGAAACATAACTAGAGCACACAAAATTAGTTGCAACTTCCACATGTAAGAAAAACAAAGAATACACAAAGGTATTCTAGGGAAGCCTAGGGAAGAGAGAGACGCAAATAAACACTGAATTACTGGCGTAGACATTCCTTCAAAGACAGAGAAACCTGAGCCAGAACCCAAAGTTAATGGCAGCGATTATTTCAAATAATGCATAGCTGGAACGTGGTTGGAAAACAGCAGGATAAAGGAATCTGGTCAGTGTGTCCTATAGCTGCCTGATCCCATAGCAGAATAACCAAGACAGCCCAGGATATCTGGGCAACTCTAAAGCGATTATCTCAAAGAAAAGTGCCTTTTTAAATGATATTATGAAGTTAAAATTTAAGCATCTGCCGTGCTGCATCTACCTACAATATATCTGCACAGGCAAGCTTTAGCCTGTCCCTGCTGCAAAGACCACAAGATCTCGTTTTTCTGTTCATTTTCTACCAAAGCAAGCTCGTATTTGTTAGTGTTTAGGATTCAGAGGAGACTCCTTGTGGGGTCGCTGGCGGGCAGGTATCAGCGAGCGCGGATGGTAGAGCTGCAGAGCGACCAGCCGCACGTTTTAACGTGGCAGGCCACGTCGATCAAAGGAGAGTCATCGCTGTTTTCTGATGGGCTTGCTGATGCCGAGGTTGCCAAAGCCCCGTTGTGCACCGGCAAGAGCAGGCCAGCAATCACAGGGAGAAAAGAGAGACAAGGAAGAAAGAGATCCCAAACAGAAGGGGATAAATGAAAGTAGCAAGAACAGACAGATGGGGGAATCCAATGAAGACAAGGCAGGCAATAAAAGAAGCTTTAATTCATTAGTTGAAGGGAACATGTCAAACAGTTTCATTACAATGCGTCCTGGCCTGCTTGACGTGAATCTGTTTTCTTTCGTCATCTGGCTATCTGCCCGGTGCAGAAAACACCTTGTCAGTTATCCCAGTCTCCATGCAGATACGGAGCTAAATTTTGACTTGGATGTTTTTTCTTCTTTCCTCTTGCCCGTGTTGATCTGCAGTTGGCCTACATCTTTCTGCCTGGCTGAGCTGACAAGTTGTGCTCCTTTCTAGGAATGCTGATGTTGATGATACAGTTGACTGTACATGTTAGATTATGTAAACTCAGATCGGCGCTAGCCCTCCTCTGTTAAAAAGAGCGTAGTTCTTCATGCAGGTGCGCTGAGGCTTTTTGCGTGTCGGCATGTAATTGATTAAAAGAGGGTAAATCGTGTAAAACACATGAATCTCACACGCATAAAGACTCCAGGCAGAGCTTGGCTGTACAGTCCAATAGCATGCAGACAGGATTTTCTCCCCAAATGACATGTTGACATGGGTTTTGCTTCCTTTTAAATTTTAAATCTGTCAGCACAGAGGTCGTGTAAGGCACACGGCCTCTAGAGTAAGCCACAACGGGAAAACATTTTCTCCATGCCCTCAGGTTACTGTGTATGCAGATGATCTGTGCAGCCCTGCAGCCTGACCTTCCTCTAGCTCGTCCAGTGGCCCATCCTTTGATCCAAATTAACTTTGCTGCTTTGGATCCTGCTTTTTGAAAGCGTTCACCTCTTTTTAGCTCTAAACCGTTCTGACGGACTGTCTCTCTCTGTATGTAATTGTTATTTGAGATATAATTTTTATTTCCTTACCCTGGGAGGCAGACTTAATATTTTCTGATCAGCCTCATGCTTGACTTGGCCCATCAGATCTTGAGGTTTCTGCAGGTAGACATGCGCTGTGACATTTCAATATCCTTGGAAAGGTGCCTCACCCTTTGACCTGAATCTCTTCACCACATGAAGATGAAGCGGATTCTTCTTGTTGCAGCTATTGTGTGTTTTTGTGCCTGGGGGACTGTGTTCTCACTCTGCATAACTTCAAACAAATCTCTGAAGATAAGCAGGGATTTCTTCTTTTTTTTTATCATTAAAGTCTATAGATTCAAAGTGAAGTTATTGTTTAAATATGTCCAAAGCAAATGGTCAGGAACTGCTTAAGGCAGCGACTGTATTCACAATCCTGTGCAACAGTGTGGAAACATACCCACTGGGATAACAGGTAAATACTGGTTTTCTTCTTTTTTTAAGTAAAAATGAATACAAAATGCATTTTTATACCTGATATTTAATTTTCACGGGTTTAATCGGACAGAGGAAAGTCTGGGCTGGATGGATGGATGGATATAATTTTTTAGAGCTTTGTTTAGTAACACACATCAAAAGCCCAATCAGCCATCTTTAGAAACGGTTATAGACTTTTTGAAAGGTGATTTGATGCAACGTTTATTTGTCACAATCAAAACCAAACCGCTGCAATCAAACCGGCTGCTTCCAGCCAAAGAAAACTTGGCGAGTACTTCTTGTTTTGTTTTTGTTCTGGTTGGTTTTCTCCAGTGCTCAGACTAATCAATGTCGAGACTAAAAGCACGCATAGCTGTGCCAGCTCGTATGTTTTATGTTATCTTTTGACAACACGTGGCGTATCATTAACAGCTAGAACTAGTTTCTAAAAATAACTTAAAGTTGTTGTGGCAGATGAGAAACGTGGATAGCTATAGACAGAGGCACTAAATAGTTTTTAGTTTTGATATCTCCCTGTGAGAACTTCCACGTAAGGTGGCGGACGCATCATTTTTCAGAGTTGTTGATCGGGGCGATTGAAAACGTTTCGTCACTCATTAGCTCAGGATTCGCTTATTCAAACAGGAACTGTAGCACCAGATTCTATCTCCACTTTCCAAACCTTTTCATGGACAGTAGAGCTCATCTCTGTGCTTGCTGCTCCCTAATCAGCACAGATGTGGATGCATGACTTGTATTTGGTATCCTGGGCTTCAGGGGGATCGAGTTAGCTTATGACCAGCTTAGTCTGCAGTCCGGGTCTTGATTGGCAGGCATAGTTTCCTCTCTGGATGTGGCAGAGCAGGGGATAACGGGGCACCAGTGACATTTCCCTTCTCACGACATGCCACCCTACATTACAGTGTTTGTTAGACTCCCTAATAGGTTTGATGTTCCACCAGGCAAGCTTTGAGTCACAATAAGACCGCTTTAGTTAACGTCACCATCAAGTTGCCTCAATTTGAGTTTTTTTTTTTTTAATAATTGCGAGTTCAATCGCTTTAATTTGTTGCTTGAATTACGTTTGTACACGTAAAAACATCCGCACACGTTTGGTGTCCTTAAAAGCAGAGTTAGAATCCATGACATCTTTGTTTCCCAACATTTCACTCTCCTCTGAATTTTTCAGGCATAATGGGCAGTGCATGTTACAGCCATTAGCCTGTCACAATGGAAGCTGTCTACCGCTGGAACCGTGTCCCGTCCTGTTATGATCACTTCCATGCTATCCCGGGCTCCGGCTTTGTTTCCTGTCTCGGAGGGAAGAGCTCGCTCAAGTCGTTAATACTCAGTTTTTTTGTTCGCAGTGAAAAGCGTCGCCTCCAACCAGCCAGGCGGCGTAGCATCGTGCTCGCTCTGCCAGGCCTCAGACCCCATGGTGGAGAAATAATTCATAAAATGAAATCTACATTTGTTGTGTAAATGACCACATGCTGTAGGATATTTAATCCTGCCTGCTTTCGATCCCAGTCATGTGACTTGACCTAGTTTTTATGCCTCCCTCTGCTTCTCTCTCTCTTCTTTCTCACTTTCCCCTCTTTTTTTCTCTTTCACGGTCTGTAAGCGTTACTCTCCTCTCTCTCATCTGTTTCTGATTTCATTCTTTTCAATTTTGTTCCCCCCCCATGTTGGCTGGTTTTCTTTCTTATATCTGATCCAAGGACTTGTCTTTTCCTCTTGATGTCCTAATATCTTGAAATATGTGTCTAATAGCTTTGTAGTGACAAAGGCCACCAACTTAATGGTTTTTGTGACAGAATATTCATTATTACTAAAATCTTACATCATCCCATCATCTTTCCCCATAACACGCCTCGTTTAGTGCCGATGTCAGAGTATTGATTCGCATAAACTCATAATTTAAACCGTTTGGTGTGCGTGAGTGCATATTTAACACATTCAGAATTGATTTAGATTTATTGTTGTGCTTTTCTGGGAGCATAATGAGATCATGAGGCTTGATCTTGTTAAAATGTTATTATTTTTCTGGTCACATGAAGAAGTCATGCTAACAGCAGCTTGCATGACTTGACAGAAAAAACATATGACTTTGTAATGGCGGTATTAAACTTTGCAACGTCCTCTCATGCTAGTCTTAGCATTCTGCTGGCATCTCTTCATTCGTTGTCACTAAAATCGTTACACTGATCAAACCTGTAATAAAGTTAGTTACATTTGGATGTTTACGTATTACAACACAAAAATAAGTTACGTTTTTTAATAAAATAAATAAATAAATGCCCGTACACAAAGTTAAAAATGTTATTTTCAGATTCTACTTCACTTTAAATGATTATGGAGAGTTGAAGGTAACAAAGTGACAGAAAAGACCTTTAAAGTAGGGACTGTAATTAGCTTCACACCATCACAGCTGGACAATGTTAACTCTTTGGTGTGTTTCCGTCCAAATTTCCCAATGTAAAATATTTATGCAGGTCAAACCTGAACTGAATAATTCATACAACTGTCTCTCTGTTCTCAGGCTGTCATGGTGTTGAAACATATTTCTTTGAGACTTGGTTGTTAAAACATAATCTAAAAACCAAGTAGACTATTTGTTTTTAAGTTTAGACATCACTTTTTGACTAATTTCTAAAAAAAAAAAAAAAAAAAAAAAAAAAGTACATCAGTGTTTACTCTGGTTTTATCCTGACGGCTATGTTACTAACTAGTTTTCACATGTTCAACATGTTGAGTCTTCTTATTGGGTTTACTGATTAAAGAAAGAGAGAACACCATTTTGATTAAAAAATAGCACCTTTCTGGTGTTAATACAAATTAATTGCGATCTATAATCTTGAACGATTCAAATATTTCTAACTCCACAAGCATTCTTCTAAAAGGCAAATCTGTGTGTTCCCACAGTTTTTGATGCAGACATTTTCTTCTTGTCCCTAAAGCCTCAGCCCCCCTGAGACGTTTCGCGCCCCCAGGCCTCCCAGGTTGAGAATCTCAAATTTAGATGAATAATTAGATGCTTATCTCAGACTAGCAGCAAGCTTGGCACACCCACAAGTGGAACGCCTCCTGGAATGGATGGCATCCCTCTGTTCTTGGAGTGCACTGACGTTCTCTCAGGCTACAGAATACACTGTAGCTCATTAGCAAACCTCTTGCAATAAACATTTTACTGTTCCTAGACTCTGCATGCCAGCACGCACTTTCTGTGCTTGTATCTGTCCAAAATTACTTTCAGCGTAGAAGCTGAAATTTTTTGACAGACTGTTATGTCACTGCAGACACGAGTCGATAATGTAGCTTAGATGCTAAAAACTTTCTACGTGAAAGCTCTGAGAACAAAGTGTTCCCTGTTTCTCAGAAATACCAGAGGAATCTGCTTTTTTCCCCCTGCATGTTTACTAAGATGGGTTTTATTCACCATTTGCGGTTAGGCTGTCTCATAATTTTATCATTAATGTTCTTTTTTGTTAGAAAAAACATATTCTACTAAAATTATTCAGAGATTTTTAAGGTACAGTAATATAATGGGATGTAATAGCAGTCTATTATCACAAGTACATTTTGCAGGCTTAGTCCATTTAGGAGAAATTATTTTTGCTGCTGACCGGAAAGTTTTAGTGTTTAGAAACCTAAAGATAGTCGGAATCCAGAGTGTTCTTGGACGTTCTCAAGAGGATTAATTGGTGTTTTGCTTTTTCAAAACTGCATCATATGTCACATTTATTGAGAGTCAATATCATCAGCTAAATTATTCATGTCTATATCTGTTGACTCTCTATAAATTCATAAATCTTTACGTACGTTAGCGCCAGATCGACAAAATTGAGAAATCAGTTAAAAATCTTTAATATTATTAGAGCCAATCTTTTTCTATTGCACCATAGATGTCGTTTATAACGGAAGAAATATTGAAAACAGTCAGGAGTAGCCTGTTCTGGATATCCTACTGCAAAATATAAAAGTAAAGGAGTGAGCTCATTTGCCAGTTCTGTCTCAAGCCACTGCCAGCGATGCTGAAGCTGAAACATTTAGTCAGATTGAGAGCGCCGTCGTCTCAATTTATTCTGGAAGCTAAAATGTGCTTTCCAGCCCTTCCCTTTCCTCTGTAATCCCTGACAACTTCTGCTTAGCTCGCTGTGAAGGAATGATATTGAATCATTTCTTCACGCCTCACAATCAATTTAGTGTAGATTTGAAATCCTGCTCCGGATTACAGCAATATTTTTTCCCCTCCTGAATTGCTCCACTCCCTAATGGAGCTTTGCCGTCACCATGTTGAAATCAGCATTGCTGTTTTTTGTTTTTTTTTTAAATCCTGCATTCATATTTAATGGTTCTGACTGAGAAATGCATTTTAGCCAAAGAGTGCACTTAAATACACACCAGTTTTCATGCAAATGTCCTCATATGTTCTTTAGTAATACATTCTTTGTCGTGTTTTATTTTTTATTTGTAGTGTTTATGCTCTCATGTTAGGTGTTTTGATCTACCCATCTTTTTTATATAGCATAAGAGACTCGAACATGCTGTATTTCTATTTTCAAGAATAGAATTTTTGTGATTTCATTTGAATTTTATCGGATTGGATCCCAATCTGACTAAATGTCTTTGAACACAACACAGCTAGTTTGTGAATTCAGTTCAGTTCAAGAATTTTATGGGAAATTTGCGCTGATATTCTCAGTCTGAACATGTTTATATATATATATATATATATATATATATGTGTGTGTGTTCAGACTGTATATGGTATGTGATTTTTTTGTTTCGTTTTCTTATTTTTTGTTGTTTTTTGTATTCTAGTCGGTGTAGTTTATTTATATAGCGCCAGTTCACAAGAAAAAGACAAAAAGAAACATGGAAGAGGGGTAATTTCAGATAAAGAAGACAGAACACAAGCCTTATAGTTGCAATAATTGCAAATATTGGAGATGTTTAAGACCAAAAATATTCATTTTTTAATTATTATTCAAGGCTTCTTTCAATAAAAGCGTTTGCCTGTTCCAGCTCCTCACCTGTATAAAACAAAAGAAGAAAAAAAAAATACTTTTTTAACTGCAGTTTATGATTTGACTAAAAGGAAAATGTGCTTCTGCAGGTCAGTGGAATGAGTGCATCAGCAGATAAAATTAAAACAATTGTATAAAAAAGGTTTTCCAGCCTCTGTTCTCATGCTACACACATTTTTCTTTGCATTTAGGCATTCCTTGCAGTTCTGTCTTACTGAATGTAAAGGCTGCAGACACTGGAGAGGTAGAAGAACTGCCAGGCTAGACCAAAGTCATGTGTGTAGTGGAAACAACTAATGGACAGTGTAGTTCCCTCAAAATCAAAACCTTGGAAACTCACTATGTATTATAGTTTGACTGTAATCTCTTGTTGCTTGACTGTTTTTTTTGCAATTTCTCCTGCTCCAGTTCATTTTGTTCCTTCAGCTTTTCGTGCCTCATGTAGTTTGGTTCTTTTGTTCATACAAATTTCCAAATGATTTTGTGCCTGACTTGTTTGAGGACAGAACAGAGTGGACATTTTATAACAGCCATGGATTAGTTTGTATGATCTTCAATCACATTGACAACCGCAAATTTTAGGTAAAATGTTCTTACAGCTGATTACCAACAAATGTGGTTATTAATATCTGAACATGTCACTGTTAAATCCTTCAGGAAATGATTTAAAACAGGTGTTCTTAACCTGATGTAAATATACTTCACAGTACCTGAAATTGATGATTTTTTTTTCTTTTGAGCAGGAGTAAGTCGACGGTTCCATAAAGATCTGTGACACAAAGTGATTCAAGTTTTAATTTTAGCTTTCATCAGACTCAGCTGTCTTAGAGCGAAACGCTCATGAGAGAGAAAACAAAATCAAGCACATGGATGGCAGGTCAGGTCCTTCGCTTTGTTTTTTCACTTTGCAATTTTCATGTTTACATCCTCAGTGCATGAACACAAGCTGTGCTCTGCCAGTGTGGGAGGACGAGGTTAATGGGGGGACTCTGTGGAGGTAGAAGCGTGGGTGTGTAGTCAATTTAGCAGGCTAACAGGAAGCGTGCTCCGGGACCCAGGCGGGCAGTGAGTGGGACACGGGTCGCGCAAACTCTTTGGGCCTCAGAGCTTCCTTTTAAATATCCCTTCATCATCATTCCTCTGCGTATTGGAAATCCACGTTTTTCTTTTACCTTCGGTTGGCCGAGTTAAACGTCTTTGCTAGCGCAACAACTCGATCGAATTTCTTCCATCACACAGAAAAAAGTGCATATTTGACTTGGTGCAAGAACACTCCAAATCACTGTGAATGTTGCAAAACTGTGGACGAAATCCACCCGTGATCCATTTGAGGAAGCCCATAAACCTGAGTTTTATCTCTCCCTTTCTGGTGGTAATATTTCACAGCTGAGAGAGGCCAGTGTGTGCTTTGCCAAGGGCTGTTGGTGTGGGTAGACAGTCTGTCATGTGAACAGCTACTGCAAAGATCAGCAGAGGGATAGTAGATTGTTAAATGTTTCTTGTCTCTGTCCCTTTGGTGAAAGAAGCCTCTTTTACCCTCACAGTCCAGAAATCACACAAATTTGATTAGGAGTAATTTGCCCAAGGAGCAGATCTGGCTGCCAGGCCGCAGTGAGGCCCTTGTTCTCCTATTTGCCCCGGAGAAAGGTTCTGACATGCAGAAGTAGGCTTTGAACCGGCCCCTTTCTTTTCTTCCCCTTTAACCTCATTTACCATACTCTTTCAGTTTTTCTTCCTCCCCCGTGTCTGTCTGTGGCTGCTCACCGTTGGCCTGCCTCTGGCTTCATCATGTCACAGCAAGAGAGACAAATGACTGTTATAAATAATCAGGAACTGGGGCTTTGGTGTGATTTCTGCAGAAGACCGTTGAAGTTTCATGTTTTATGCAATACAGAGAGAGAAGGACAAGGTGATGGCAGTTCGGCGTTTTTTGGGAAACGTGAATTTGAGAGACAGGATGCAATGAAACCCACTGCCAAAGCGCATCCATCTGCCGTTTAGCCCCAACTAGTCCCTGAATGCAGTTGCTGACTCTAAAATCTACTTAGCGGCTGATATCTATGCAGGTGCACTGAGTGTCTGCCGGAGCCAAGAGTTTGGTTTTGGCATAAATGTGGGTGTAGAAAACGAGATTTTTTTGCATGTGGTTGAGTTGATTATTCACACCTACAGCGGCAAGAGAAATTTTGCCGTTCCAGTATGTCTGCATTATATGTAGTATTCTTCATAACATGGTACATGCTTACAGTTTGAAACTGTATATTTTTTTCCTTTTAAATGAAAGCTTCAAAGCTGTCTTTTTATTAGCTTATGATGCCGGCCATTAGAAATAGCACTTTTACATGCTTTGCTGCTGAGGATTAAAAAAATATTAGCATACATCGTAAATACAGCGTACTGAGGTTGTTAAATTAAATGGTGTAACGACATCACGTGTCTTTCTTGGAAAGAGTTAGCATTGTTCAGCTAGAAAAGGACAGAAGATATCACCTCTGGTTTTGAATTGTTTTTGCGGTTCCATTTTGGTTTGAGATAGTTAAAAAAAAAAGATAAAAGTGAAAAGTCACAACAAAACCAGGAGCGAGTCTTATTGGGGACATTTTGAGGTACTGGCAGATTGAAAGTGTGGATTCTAAGCTTTCTAATAATCAAACATGTGGAAATAATGAAAAAAAAGAATAATATATCGCCATTTGCTCCTTTCAAATATCCAACTTATTGGCCAAAACCAATAATGAGTGTGTGGATAGCCAAAAAAAAAGAAAAAAACCTTTATGCTAATCAACTGTGTTTCCCCACAACAAATATCACAATTTTATCAGAAATTCATGGTTTTTATTTTTGTCTTTCTCTGTTTCTGCTCTGGTGACTTGTTTCCGGTTTTAAGTTAGACAATAACAGAATTTATTCCCAAAAATATACAGGAATAAGTAGATTCTTGTATATTTAAAATGTATATATACAGGAATATTTTGCTGTATATTTTAGGTTTCATAAACCCCAGTTTTTGAAAACTAATAAAGTTTGCTTTTAATCCAGACAATGAGTTATTTTATTTCAGTTGCAGTTTCTCCCCAACCAAAATGTACAACTTTTTGTGAATGCTGGAAGTACAAAAACATTTAAAAAATAATAAAAAAAAAACTGTTTCAATACTTATTTTTTAATCTGGAAAAGGAAACTCCCATTGAGATTCAATTGCTAACCTTTGATTGGGCTAAAAATTGGAGAGCTATTTAACTTTTTATGAAATTTAAATTTGTCCAGAAACACTACATAACTTCAGAAATAATAATAATAATAATAATAATAATAATAAAAAAATATTCAATTTAGCTCACATACAATGTTTTATGAATTGCCTTAGAATTATTTGCCTTAAATATTAGCACACCAAGCATAGGTAACTTAAACATTTTAATTGTTTTTGTATTTACAGGTTCCACCTTTAATGTAAAAGTTTGCCATTGTGTATTGTGTACCTCAGTTTACTCTCCTGTGACACCGTTAAAATACACACCTATCATAATCAGACAGGAATGTTAAAGAAAGGTGCTCTTGTTCCTTTCAAAGTACCTTGCTTTGTGTCTCACAGAAACTTGAGTTGCTTAATAAGTCATTCAGTAAAACTGTCCAGTTAACTTTTTATTGCTGCTTTAGACCTAAATAGCAGGCGGTTCTGCATCGTTCAAGAAACAGATGCCTGTCTGCAGATTTTAGTCACCTTTGTCCTTCTTTCAGGCGGTGACGCCTCAAAGCACCAGCATCGTTGTCATTTTGCTCAGGAACGTTTTGCAGACAGGTTTGGGTTGTTGTGGCTGAACCTGAAAATGTTGCCTTCCTGCCAAGGTCTTTTCGGGCATCTGGTTCTGCAGAGTCTGTTTATGCTTCCATTAGGACTAAAGAAGCCCTCGGGTAGCTGATGTTGCCCTCAAGGCAGAGAAAATTGTACGTCTAAGAAATCCACACCGCTGTGTAAAATGTCGTATCAAATTATTTTATTTTTTTTCAGTTACAAGCCCTTGTACTCAAATCTCAAATGTGCTACAAATGCAATAAGATTTCAAACCAAGACCTTTTTTTTCAAATCTCAGACTGAAGATAATCTTTTAAGAAACATAAACAGTCTTTGCCATTAATACACACAGGCATGAATCCACGGAGGATGTTTTTTTTTTTTTTTGTATAAAGCAATGATCAACACATACATTTTATGTTATTTTAAGCTAAGTTATCAAAGTTGGCTTTGTTGTTGCCCAAGATTTGCTCCATAAGAGATAAATTAAACCTTAAAAGGTAGATTTATCTTCTTGATAATGAATTTGAGTTTTATGAGGGAAGAAAGATATATGTGCTGATGGAGCAAATATGCCCAGGAATGTCAAAGATTCCTTCCCTGCTCGCGATGCAGATCACAGCAGGATGCAGCACGTTTAGTGTTTGATTAGAAAACGACGTGCAGATTAGCTTCAAAGATAAAACTACAAACAAAATAGAGTTGCATCAGCAGCATATAGGCATGGAAATCATTTTAAAATGGATGATAGAAATGCAAACAATGGTGTATATTAATTAGGGGCAGATTGAGTTTTTGCAGGGTTTTGATGGGTCATCAATACTGAATAACTAAAATGTGCTTTCTTTTTGCACAAGGTTTTTCAAGGGCTAGGTCCAATTCTATAATTATTTTTTTTTCTTTTTCTAAAATTCCCTCATATTCAGTTGAACTAAACAAAACTGAAAAGCTCTGCACGAGTGGGAATATTTCATTTTAATGAAACATAAAATCCACAGTATTTTTGACATACAGAGAAAACACTCGATTTAACAACAACAGTCTTCAAGGTTGCTGTGGAGGACAGACAATGGAGGCTGCTGGATGGGTGTGTGTGGGGATGGCTCTTTTATGGTTTCCTTTTCCTCATGTGGACCTTTGAGGCCTACTTTAGAAAATGGCTGAAGGTGAATGGCATTCACAATGGTTAAGTATAGCAATTAATGGCCGCTGCTAGTCCATCCCTCTGTGCACTTTACAAATGTCTTACAACCTGGTTTCCCATGAGGGAAACTATTTTTTATTACACCTTGGAGATGCCGTGAGGGTCCTGATGAACTTTGACCTTGGGTTTGATCACCAGGGCAGCAGGGAAAACGAACACTTACCAGAAATTTAAATTGTACTTTAATTTTGTTGATTTTTTCAAACTGAACCTGCATGGTTCACTTCTCCTCTCATCTGCTGGTTTTGTTGCTGTGGTAAATTTACACATCTATGTTTAATTAGAACCTTGTCATTAAGGTTCCGTTTTACAAGTGAGTCTATCAATAAAAACCCCAGTTTCATTAGCAGAGCATCTTTTAGGCTCTCCTTCATTAACACCAGACTGTGTATGCTATATGTGATTTTGTCTGCAGCCCGAATTTAATGAGGAAACCTCCAGCATGTTTACACTGCCCTGAATGTCTATGATCTCTCTTAAAGAAAATGGGGTTTGGCTGTTTGATGCAAGAAAGCAGCCAAAAAAGTTTGAACATATGCAGAAAGAGTTCCTTGCAAAAGTATTAGTTTTGTCCCGTAACACTCACAAACGTCCATTTGTTTTATTGTGATAGACTGGCAGATAGATGTGCACTGAAACACATTGAAATTTGTGTTGAGGAACACAATGTGAAAATGTGAAAAGATCTAAATTGTTCTGCTCTTTCTTTCTGTTTCGAAATGATCCCAACATCAAGCATTCTTGCTCAGATATGCGAGCCGAGACATAACGATGCAGCATGAACTCTGGGATTTAACGACGGGACATGTACCAGCCTTTACCACTCACAGCGGCAGATCCTCGACCTGCACCAGCACGTCCGCCCGCTTTCATCATTTACTTCGAGGCCACAAAAGTAAAAACAACTGAAAATAATTCAGGGTTCAGCCAAGACAATAAGATGGATATATGCCTTCTAAATCTGCGGTCTTCCAAATATTTTCTCAGCCATCACCGTTATTGAATGTTTTATTAGCTTCGTAATTATATTTCTTGGAATCGGCTGTTTTTTAAGTCGAGTAATGAATCATTAGCAACTGACAAAATTTTCATCTAAGTCAGAGATGTGTGTTTACATTGAAAATAGCAAAGGATAAAGTTTCTGTTTTTCTTTTTTCAAATGCTGAGATCATGTTCTGTCTAAAACTAATTTGTCCCACTTTCCTCTGCTCCCTCTCAGCTGTAGGTAAAAATCCAACTTCATACTATAACATAACTCTGTCTCGTGGGAACATTTTTCTAGTGGATGGCTTGGAGTGTGAGGTTTTTTTTTTTTTTTTTTTTTTGGTGGGGGGAGGGGGGGAGCTGCTGTCTCCTTAATTTACTCCTGATTTTGGAAAAGTGCAGCTTGACTGGGGAGGCTTGGCTCATATGCTAATGCCTTAATGTTCAGTGACATTGCTCAGAACTTGGAGCATGTGTCACTGTTTGCCCTTCAACCTCTTTATACAAACGGTTTGTACTCTGTCCCTTTAAAAAGTTGATGCTTTTGGCTCAGATGGAGAAAATGTGGTTAAGTAAATTAAACCTTTTTTCCCCCTACTCTAATTCACTCTTAAACAGCATTTCTGCTACCCTTGGACTCATGGTATGGAGGAATACTTTCCGGTTGTGACTCTGAAAGACTCTTTGTCTCAAAAGCCTGGGAAGAAGGCACATGTACAGTCTACTTAGGTTTTTATTTGTAGCGCACTATTTAGGTCTTTACCATTTTTGTGTATGTTAGACTTGTTTTTTGAAATATTTTCTTCCTGGATCTGTATTTACTGGATGATCAATAAACCATTCCAGACTTTAAAAAGCTAAGCAGACTGGTTCTGTTCTGGGACTTTGGAGCAAAGAAGGATTCCTCATGAAATGACTTTTGTACAACAACAGAGTTACTTCAGTCAGAAGCTTCCTCAGAACCGCTGTGATACAGACTGCTACAGAAGATTTGCCCACAGCCATCCATCAGCATCTTCAACAACTCTTTGAAGGATAAAAATTAGAACATTTAGTTTCCCTTTGGGAAAAATAAAGTATTTTTCAGTTTAATTGCTTAGAAACTCCGGTACTTGAGGAAATCGGGCAAGACTGAATTTTTCTTCTCTGACTGCAATCCTTTGAAACCCAGTTGTGGAAAGAAAAAAAAATATTTTTCCTAAAAAATATAGTTAGAATCTTGTCCTGCTTTGGTTTGGGAACTGGATGTATTATTACATCGTCCTCTGAACTTAATTCCAATTGTTTGAGTATTTGAAACCCAAGCCAGTCTCTAAAGTTATTGTGCATATTTATTAAGATAAACTGTCACAGTTTTGGCTCTCCCCTTTGCCATTGTTCTCAGCGACACCCATAAAACTGTGTTTGAAAGACACTTCTTTTGTTTTTAATATTTACCAACATCTGATAACAATTGTGTGCTTTGTACACAACAAGATAAATGATCTGAGGAAAATCATTTGTGCAATATTTTGAAGTCCCTCTGCATCTTAAGTTTAATTAGCGATTGTAGAAATGAAATGGCCCTCGTTTGCTTTCGCTCCATCAGATTCTATCAAAGCTTTGAGAGAAAAGCATCAGACAGAAAATCTCCCCTGGTCACACATCTGCATAACTTCACACGTGCACACCAGCATTCGCTTGTGCACCCACCAAAAAACCAAAAACATTAAAAAGGAATAAATATATAAGCATCCAAGACAGCTTATGATGGGGAACTAATTCAATATCCCTTTTCCTGTTTTAAATGTCACTCTCTGAGCTCATCTGGAGTGACATGTTTTTCATGCTGGAAATAAAGGAGCTTTATTGGGCTCCGAACAGAGTGACGCGGGAGGGAAGAGGCAGCGGGAGGGCGGCTTCCTCCACTGATGTTTGCTGAAAATCCAAAGGTCTTCAGAAGAAAATGAATAACGTTAGAATTTTCATAAGTTTGTCGCTGCCTCGTGATCCCCTCGAGTCAATAAAAACGGAGCGTCTCAAAGTGCACGAATAAATCTCAAGCTTTGCTAGAAGCTACAATGTCAGTCAGCGAAATGCCTCTCATATGTCACTTAAAGTTTGTTTAAGGAATCATCAAGTAGGGAACACAGAATCTCATTTCTGACATGTTTTTTTTTTGTCCTTTTGGTTCCAAAACACTGTTGCAATATCTTCTTTTCTTTTGTTGTTTTGCTGCAGAGAGGCATGTAAATATGCCAGATTTAGCCACAAAGGCTAAATTTCCTTTGTCGTCCACTGGCAGGTTTACAGTAAAAAATAAAGAACAATTGACAAAAGAAAAAAAAGGGTCTCTTTTAGTTTGTTTGTTTGTTCCCTCTTTTTTTTTTGCCGAATGATGCAAATGACCGGTGAGTGCTTGGCTGGAGGGGGCTGCAGCCTCCACAGTTGCCTCATTGTGCCAGATAATGACCACCCCATTGAGAGTGACCCCCACGACCCCAGAGACAGACAGTAAGACGGCCTGGTCCAGCCCCTCCAGGCATCCTCTACTGTGGCATTTTGCCCACGCAGAGCAGCAGAACTCATCGCGATACCCAACTGCCTTTTGCCTTCCACCGCTCCGCCATGAACTATCATCCCGTTGGTTCCCTACACTGCTCAATAGTTTTGATCCAGATGCAGATGAAGCACGTGGCGAAGTCCAGCTGTATATTCTAATAAATTGCAGCCCCAATTTATTAGAATATAATCGAAAAGTTAATTCATTCCAATATTTCAATTTAAACTCTCGTCTGTTGTGTGTGTCCTATCTTCCCATTAAAAACATGTTACATGGAGCTAAATGTGATGAAATGAAGCAGACAGTTCTGTTATGTCTTTGAATTGTATTTATCACTTTTTATTATTCCCTGGCTTGCATAATGCATATGGATTGAGGTTTATGAAGTGGAATTCACTGTTCTGCTGAGGTGCTTAACATTACTGTCTCATTTTATTTTAACAAAAGGCTTTTACATGATATTGTGATGAGGAGAATTACACAGCGCTCATTTAGATACATGCTTATAATCGAATATTTATAAGCCTGGCAGATTTAGATTCATTATTTTCATTGATGTTTTTAGTAGACAGCTCTCAAAAAATTGTACAATGAGTATCAATTTTTAAAAAGTATGTTTTATTTAAATGTTATGTACTGCATAGAAATTTTACATCTTTACATTTTGTAAAAAAAAATGGCATGTTGGAAATGACTTTTACTCTACTGGCACATAATAACAGTATGATTCTTCTTTTATTGCTGTGCAGCTTTTTGCTTGTTTCCATTGGTAGTTTGATCATTTTCTGTTTGGTGATCAGCTCCAAGTCCTTGAGGTCAGAAGACCTCAATCTATAACTTCTTCCTCAGATTCCACTCCAAAACTACGTTATTATTGCAGTCTGAAATAACATGTTTCTATCTGGCTTCAGCTGTATATGAGACGCTTCAGATGTTGTCTCTGGTTCAGGTGAGAGAATTGTGAGTGTGGCAGCTCTTGAAGCAGTGCCTCCAGCTTGTGAATCTCCCTAAAGCTTTGGATTGAAGTTTGCTTCTCAGTTCTCTCAACTTATACCTGTTGCTCACAGCCTCTTTTTTTTTTAAACCATACTCTTACTTTAACACAATTTTCTATTTATATACCGTATTTTTGTTACTTTTTCCCCCCACACTTTTAACCATGCGGCTTGTAGCCCGGGGTGGCTTTTCTGTGGATTTTTCTTCAACCACCAGGGGGCGCTTTAGCAGGAAGTGAATCGTTGGAAGTCAAAATTGGAAATCAAAGAAGAAAGTGCTAATTTTCATTTAGAGCAAGCACATGCTAACAGCAGGCACGACAGAGAAATTTCTTCAAACTCATACCCCCTCATCATGGTAACAACACGAAGAAGTTCATATGATGCCGCTTTTAAGTTGAAGGCCATCAATCTGGCAGTACAGATCGATAGCCGCTGCACGTAAGCTCGGCGTGAACGAGTCCATGGTTGGAGATGCAGGGCTGCGTCCATAATAGCAGATTTATTAAGTTGGAAAACCCAGAGCAGCGGATGTACCAGCGGCTTATAGACCGGCGCAGCTTATATATGTGTTTCCAGTTTTTCTTTTTTTTTTTTTCTTTTTTTTTTTTTCTTTGTGGGTGCGGTTTATAGTGAGGTGCGCTCTGTAGTCCGGGAAATACGGTATTTTGACACAGGACTCTCAAAAGCCAACCTCCTGAGCAGTAGTCAGTCAGATACAGTGACACCAGGTATTTACACTGTTGAGAAAATGAAGTCAGTTTCCAAAAAGTTTCTTTTCACAGTGCAGCTTGAAGAAAATGTAACATTTGTACTTTCTGAAATTGGGCTTAATAAAAGAGTGGACAGCTAGAAGCAGATGACATAGCTCGCCAAATCATCACAGACAAGTTAATTGTAGAATATTTCCTATTGCGCTTTTCTTTCTTCCGCTCAACTTTTTGAAAAATATACTATTTGTCTCTTTTTAATTTGTCTATCAAATGTTAGTCCTTATTTATAATTTCCTAATGCATTCTCCTTTCATGTGTTGCAGGGTTTTTGAAGCCCCAGTGCTCATTGGCTCCCCCCATGCAACGAGGTCGTTCGTCTGAGGCGTGTTCATGTTTCAGCGGTGTTTGTCCCCTCCATCAGCGTCGCCTATCCTCAGGTAACCATGGAAACAAAGCTGTTGCTGTCTGTTGTTTCAAATTGGTCTCATATGCATTCTTTTTTCCCCCTATTTGATATTTGAGGAAACAAAATGTCAGACACAAGGGTTTTATTTTATTCCTCTGCTATATTAAAGTGCACACGATGTCCTAACATGCCGTATACAACACTGTCTAATATTCAAAAGTGCAATTTCTTCTCGTCTTTCTGCTTTCATAAAATATTTTGCTGTGTCTAGTTCTGCGTTATTTCAAGAATAACTTGCTTATGATTCGGAAAGTTTGCAACACAATTCCATATTCCATGTTTCTTACTCGTCGCTGGTGTTTTCATGTGGTGGAAACCGTTGCTTGTTGCTGCAAAAACACTCATGCACACGACGCTGCCTCCGGTCAGAGGTGTGACTGTGGGCGTCGCTCAAATGCAGCGCTCAGTCTGTTTTTATGATTAATCCTGTCTTTGCGTGCTGAGAACTGATGGACAAAGTAATAGAGGCGTTTTGAGTTTGCTCACTTCCTTTCTAGCCCTTTGGCCCGCCTGAGCCGAGCTCCTTCTGGTGTAAAGCTAATGAATAGGGGTCCAAGCTATGCGGAACATCTTGTTAATGCTGATATATTCCTTCCCTGAGGCTAGCTCTATCTGCGGCATCGGTGCTGAGGCTGGCTGCGCTGGCCATCATGTGAGGAAGGCATGACTTCTACGGCCGGATAAAGTCACTTCAACTTGTAAAAAGCTCTGTTGGAACATTTGATTATATGTTTTTTCTTTTTTTTTTTTTTTTTTAATCCATGAACTTGGGTTTCCCCGGCTTTGCAAAAGTAATCATGCCCCTTGAACTTTTCCATATTTAGTTACATACAACCCCAAAGTTCAGCATAGTTTACTGGGACTTTATGTGGTAGATCAACACAGTTCATTGCTGGGAATTGGAAAATGAATGTATTCAGAATATTGTACAAAATAACATATCCTGAAGTTGTGACACAGACCTCTTTACTTTTCTGCCTCCACGTGTAAGTAAACTCAAAAGCTGTAAATTGTCTTCATGGTAATTATTGTCAAATCCAGAAAGCTGCTTTATGATTAAGAGGAAGAAAGATATTGTTAAAGGAAAGCCATGAGAATCCTGCAAACATGTAAAGTTGGTCTTGTCAAGTTTTACTGCATATGTGGTGGAACATTATCCTGATCACATCCCGAATGTTAAAACTAATGACAGATTAAATAAACTTCAGAGCAAAGTCCAATTTAGAACCTGTGCAAGAGCTGAAAACTTTCATAGACCATCTCCCTCCCGTCTAACTGATCTTGCGCTAAATTTGTTTGGGCCAAAGTTTTAGTCTGTAGTTGTGCAAAAGTGGTAGACAGTCAGCAGCAAAAGTTGGCTTTCGGAACTGTTGACTGCGGCGTGTTGAATACAAAACACAAATTTTAGAAACATTCACCAGTTTCCTTCAATTTAGTAACTATTCATTACTTTGTGTTGTCTGATAAATATTTGTAGTTGTAAAATATGGAGTAAATACCTCTTCAATGCACTGAAGCAAATCATTTCTTATAATTTTAGCCTTCTAAACTAATATTTTCTTTGGTTCATATTTTTTATAATATCTGAATTGATGACTGTGTTGTATTTTGCTGTTTTTCAGAAACATAAAACACTTCGATCTTGCCTAGTTATTTCCTACTGTCCTCTTATTGGCATAACTGGACCAGAATTCTTCATTTTTTAAAATTTCTTTGTGGGTTGCTAGTGCTTACTAGTAAACAAATCTTTTGTCCTTTGAAGAATGCAGACGCACACAAAACAAAAAAATGTTATTCTCTGCATGTAAAAACAGCTTAATAAGTTCCGTTTGAGTTTGATAAGTTTAGATCAAAACTGCCTGCAGGTCTTTGCAAATTAAAAATCATTCTGGGTGACAGCTGAGCTTTTTTTAGAGCAGAAAAAAATCCCTAAACTACTTATGTAATTACGCTGATCAAATCCGGACGACATTTCTTTGGCTCCTAGTGGTTTTTATCATAATACGTTTGATGTTTGGAGTAAAAATTTGTTTGCTGGGGGACAAAATGCTGTATTTTCTTGCCTTTGTAAAATATCTACATACCTTCCAGAGATTTTTAGAGAGAAACTAGCAGCCAGGTTCTGCTAATCAAATGCGCTTGATTAAATAATTAGATTTGGTATGGCACTTTTTAAAAGGCAGAAAATTTACTAGTTTGTCCACCTGGAACATGCAAGATCCTGGTAGCACAACACCAAGAAGGAAATATATTAGCAATAACCTAAGATGAGCCACTGATGCTTCCTAGAAGGCAATATCCAAACAATTTAAGTCCATCGTACTTGAACATCAAATATTTTTTCTCAAATTCAAAACATTTCAAAGTTCTGCTTTTAATTTGAAACAATTGTCCCCCAGAACGTAACTTCCCTCAAGACTATTTCTTAATTGCTTTTCATATTTCACAGCATCACTGTTTATGTAATTTCTGTCCACTGATGCTTAGACCATTGCTGCTTTGGAAAACAAGACAAGAAAGTGAATTACAGCCACTTTAATTTTATTGAAATCAGGCCATCGCAGCAATAAGCCAAGTGTTTTATTGTGGTGAAAATACGTAGCTGTAATTTATTTGAAATTCATTTTGAAAATATCAACAATTTTCCTTTTCAGCCATTGAATCTGATTCAACATGGAAGCTAAGTGTAGCATCCAAACAAAAATATTTATTTTTACTGTTCGATTCAAATTCGACAAAATATGGACAATTGATCAGTTAGAAAATAGTCAGATGACAGAGACCGTGACGCTGAGCATATTCAGTCAGTGAGGTACATTTACCGCTCTCCCACCCAGATGGTGTTGGGCAGGCTGAGATTCATTTCTGCTGTGGTACTCTGACGTGGCTCTAGTTCCTGTATAGGAAATGACAGACCTGTAAGAAAGGCTCATTCTTCCTAAGAATAGACATCAGAGTAAATTCACCTCTGTGTCAGATTGTGCAATGCAGTTTTAGGCCCCACAAGCCCCTCTGTGCATATTGAATGTTCAAGTTTTTGACAAGACAAACAGAAGAAGATGAACACATATGGCTGATTTGGAAGGGCTGAAGGAGAAAGAAACATTGTTTCTGAAGAGAATATGGCAGCGGGACTGTTTTTATAAGCACTGTTCACAGATACAAAGTCTTTAAGTGCCTTAAAAGTTAATGAAGTCCACGACTGGAGAAAATCACATCGGTAGAAGAGTAATGATTTGGGCTTGGGCTTGACATAATGCAGTCATTGGTACAAACTTGAATTCATCTGTATACCAAAGTTTTCTGGTGCCAAATGTAAGGTCAACTGTTTAGCAGCTGAGGTTTGGCCCAAAGTGTGTCATCAGCTGCAAACCTTTTCTGAATACAGCTGCAAACACTGAAATTACTGAAAGTAAAAGAATCAGGGGGATGCAAAGTCCAGACAAGTCCAGACAAAAGGTATATCCACACACAAAATGACGCTCCTGTATTATTTTGAACTCGATTGAAATGTAATCAACATAAGGCATAAGTGAATCCTCCCAAACCCCAGAGAACTGAACCTACATTGCGCAGAAGAATCGGTCAAACTTCTTCTACAGCTTCTAAAAGTGATTGATGCTGAAGGTGCTCTACTGGCTCCTCGGTTTTGGATTATTCTAAGTTTTCTCCATGACCGCATTCGCAGTTGTGAAAACTTTCCTTTTCCCATGACAGCGTACCTTTTGAAAGTTGACACCCCTTCCTTGCATAAAGTTTTGCGGGAGAAATTTCCAGCAGACTATCTTTGCTATTCATGACGAGACGCAGCGCTAGCAAAAAAAAAAAAAATATGCCTTCAGCTGCGACTCAGCTCCCATCTGCTGCAGCAATCCCTGAAGACAGTTATTTATTTATTTACCTAATTTTACTTTCCTTTTTTAAGTTTTAAGAAAGACATGATTTAAATATATTTGTGTACCCCAGTGGAAGATGTAGGGTTTTTTTTAAATCTTAGGTAAAATTAAACCCCCTCTCCTCAGATGAATACATTTTCATGGACAAGTTTCAGCATGATGAGGCGCACAGTTATTCCACCAACCTCGCCCCCATCTTTGTGCATTTTACACAGTTATCTTGATTGATTGCAACATATTTTACTGTCACAGCTTGTGGTGAGGGCGAATGTTTCCAGAACAATCCAGACCATCTGGTTTAGAAGTGTATAGTCTTGACGAAGTATGTCAAAGGTTTTGGGATGTTTTAAGAGTTTAGGTTTTGAGTCAGATTGGGTTATTTTGTCTGTCTCAGAGGCAAATGAAGAGGAGAGCACTTTCAGGGTTGATGAAATTTATTATCACAGCCTTGTTGCTTTTGTTCTACATGAGATGTCGAAGTAATCCGGTGGTATGTTTGGCAGCCAAGTGAGGAAAAAAAAAAAAGAAGAAAAGCAATTGTTTGGTTTAGTGAGTGGACATCCTCTCTAAACTTTATAGTCTGTAATAATCGTGGGTTTAATTATGGAAAGTGTTGCTATAAATCCAGCAGTGTCCCCAGATTGTGTGATTGTCCTCCAACCTCTGCCTGCACCCACAATGACAAGCTGCTGTGGGAGCTGTGAGGCGTGTAGTGGTGACCAAGCAGGAGGTTTTCTGGGAACTGAAGCAAACCTCACCCGGGTTTGGAGGGGGGGAACCGTTTTCATCCGCGATCTGCTGAACTCCAGGCAGCGCACTGATGTGGCCGGGCTCCGGTTTCAGCGGTTTTTACATTGTTCTCCTCCCGCCCCTCACCCAAATAACAAGTTATTGCTGGAAAAGGATCGTGAGAAACGTTGCTTTGGTAGCTTTTCCTCAGGATTGTTTCAAAAAGAGGGCAACCTTTTACCATGTTTTTTTTTTCTCTTTTAATGAGAAAAATAAGTTATGATGGAAAATGCTGTTTTAACTTTTTTTTTTTTTTTGGGAATTGTGGTGTATGAGGTGAGGCAGGGGGAAAAGCGTAAAAAAAGAAAGAGACGGCATTGAAAACAGGGCCTTCACAATGCAGGCCTTGTGCTGTGATTTGGTCTGTCCTCACCGAGCTGAGCGGAGGAATGGAAAAGATTATCCGCAGGAATGTCTGGGGTGCCCTCAAACAGAGCGGGCCGCGTGACTGGCCAATAGGAGCAGGGCTTGCAGAGCGGCGGGCTAATTTTTTCCTGATGAACTCAGCCGCCTGCTCCACAATGCAGCCTGATTGCCAGGGTTGAGCTCACATATGGTCCGTGTTTGGAGGGTCCAAATGACAGGACCAATCATGCCTGCAGAGAGAAGGGGGTTGGAGTGAATCTTAGATGTGAATCTGAAGACTATCGAACAGTTCTGCACTAATCTGACAGCATTTACCAGTGCGGTCCATTTTCACTCTCTGCTGATGCCTCTATTACACCCACAGCAAATAAGCACTCCCATCTCTGTACTGCTGCTAATAAAGATTTAGATTTAATGAATAAAAAGTCAGAAAGTTCTGAATTTCAGCGTCATTGTACTCCATGACCCCGAAATAAAATCCAGAACCACCAGTAGGAATTCTGTTGAGAGAACATCTATCACTTATATTATCCGTAAATAAGGAAAGAATCTCATTGTTGGATGAAAGTCTTAAGTTCTGTCTGGCGTTTGCCTCAAGGAACCGTGAGGAAGAAGATGTAGATGAAGGTCCTCAGGTTAATAAGATAAAAAATTAACTTCTGGGTTTACAATGAGTTGGCTGAATCATGCAGAAGAGATATACATGTTGGATTAATACAGGGCAAACCTGCATGAAATCCTGCAACAGGCAGCAAAAGAGTGCTGTGAAGGTTCACCTTGTAAATGTCAACAACCCTAAACATGTATCCAGAGCTAGAGTGAAGTAGTTCAATAAAAAAAGTTTAAAATTCAGATGTGCAGAGCTAGTTGCAATCTACCCCAAAAGATTTGCTGCTGTAATTGCGGTAAAAGGTGGATTTTCAGATTTGTATTGGGATAAAAATCAAAAAGCCTATGTAACATTTTTCTTCCAATCTACAGTTAGGCCCTCTTTGTGTTAGCCTGTCACATTAAATCCCAATAAAATGCATAGAAATTTGTGGGGTATAATATATTTAAGTTACTGGATTTCAGTGCCTTACAAATCCTGGCATCATCAGTGCCTGGCAAGAACCCGTTTTTTCCTGGCCAGATTAAACAGCATACAAGAGAAGTGACACAGCTCCAGCTTTTAATGTATGTTTATGTCCCCGATTCTTTTAGCTTTTTTTATTATTATTATTATTTTTCCTGTGTAGCTTTTTAGGATCAGCAGTGCAACAATAAGCCATGTGGTGGGCCTCCCGAGCGGAGCAGCGTGTGTTTTGTAGACCTTGTGGTCACGCAGCAGGGTTTAAAACCAGCAGTTGGGGTGAAAAGAGTGTGAAGGAAGCTAAAGAGAGCAGTTCAGCGGGTAATGGAGGGGGCCGACGTCAGGTTAAAGTGGGTCCTCATGTTTCCCATCGCGGGGTCCCGCAGAGGTGAAGAGGGTCACGTAGAGGGGCCTCATTATCCTCAGCGTGCTCCGTGCTCCCTGCGCTATAATTGGCTGGCCAGAGTCCATGCTCTCCCAGGCTGCTTCCTGCTAGGTCAGGAGCCAAAGATGCTGGAGTACACCATGCTGCTGTTTACTTGTGCTGGCCTCCATTCATCACAACACAGAGGAGATATTTTTAATGTGCGACTAGAGACGCTTATCTCGAGCAGCAATGTGCTAATCTGAGGCTTTCAGAGCAGTTTACTTTCAGACAGCGAACTGGAGTTTGTCCAGATAAGATAACACTTTTAATTGGCTGCTTACGTTTTGGTTAGTCTTTTTTTTATCACCAGTTTGTTTTCATATAACTATAAACTGGGTGAAAGTAACACGTTTAAATGGGGAAAAAAAACGATTCACTCATAAACAATTGGGCGTGCAATTAAAAAATCAAGTGGAAAACATGAAGCAGTTTTCAAGAATATTTAACCAAAGATTAAACTGTGCAAAACACCCCGAAAAGCTCCTTCTACAACTTTACATCCTCAAGTAACATGTTAAAGTTCATGACAAACAAAAAGACTGAACAAGAGTTTCTGTTCTTGGAAGGGTTGCCAGCATAAAACCTATTTTCTCTAAAAGGAAATTTGACGGCACAACTCTAGAGCAGTGTTCTTTAGGCCGATGTGACCTCAGTAAAAATGTTTGGCCACAAAGCACAGAATAAATCCACAGAATAAAATCCTGACAGAATATCGGGTCAAAATGTCCCACATCAACTATCAAACACGGTGTTGGAGGAGTAATGGTTTACTTGGCAGCCACAGGTCCTATGTTTATTTTGTTTCATGTTGTTCCAAGTTGTCCATTTGGTATGTTAAGTCACCCCAGAAGAACACAGCGGTGGGGCAGCTGAGAGTCGTTGCTGCAGGCTTTGCAGTTATTTGGTGAAGAACCGTTCATGGTTCCTCGCCGTGTGATAAACGTGTCTGCTGTGGACACAAAAATCAGTGGAAGCAAACTAGTTGAAGCTGTCCGAGTGCATTTCCGCATAAAACACGGAGACAAACTTCCCACACACAGGCTAAACATCCAGGATGCTATGGAGTCGTCTCAAATAAATCAAGGAGTATCTGTTGTATCTTTACTCTCTATTTCTGGTTTTCTCTCTTGTATTTTTCCATTTAAGCCTTCTGTCAAACATGTAGGAAAACTTATATAAATTGTCCCATCCGGGGACTGTCCCTAAGTGACACGGTCCCTGGAGGCCAGCTGCCACCGCAGCAACCGGGACGCATCGGCAGAGGTGGAGGTCTCTGCGCTGGTACACTCTTATGGCAGCCATGCGCGGCGGGTCACTGGAAATCAGAGCGACTAAGCCTTTGATAACTCTCTGAGCCTTTAATCCCCTAGCAGCGGCATCACAGTGAAATGCTACCTCATTGTTGCAGCTCAGTCCCAGCGGAGAGGCAGAAGAGCAGGCAACCAGGGACAGAGGGCGGGAAGTAGAGGCTCACAGGAAGCAGTCGCATCTCTGCTGCCTCTCAGTCATCATCATCTCCTCTGTGGTATAAACGAGGGTTGGGATTTGATCGAAGCTCTACAGAGGCTGTTGAGTAGACCTCAGTAGTGCGAAGTCAGCAGCTTTTAAATTTAAACCGTCATGAGAAAAGCATAATGAAACATATCTATTGTTCGGTTTTCCTTTACTCAAATAAAGCTTGGTGTTAAATACTGCTGCTGTTGTGTCTTCAGGTATTTTTAGGCTGTGATATATTCTCTCACAGGCAGTTTGCACAGATGAGGTGAGTTGCCATTGTTGCACAGATGCCAGCGGTCGGTCCTCTGAGTTTTCAGATTATCCCGACCCCTTGAGTGAGGCTTGAAAAAGAAATTCTGCATTTTTAAATAAACATTAATTAAACATGAATAAGCAAGTTTTCATACTGCAGGCCTTGTGTTGCCTAACACAGAGTGGCATGTAAATCACACGGAAGCTGGCTGGGCTCCGCTGGACCGTACCAGGGAATTAACCGAAGGCGTGAATATAAACGAGGACGTAGATCTCAACCCAGGTATCTGACTCTTCTTCAGCCCAGATGATGGGAAACGCCAGAAACAGCCTGTCGTGTCACTGCACCCTTTCGGGCTACTTGGAGCTGATGCTAAGCACTGTGTTTACATCGGTGGAGCTGACTAAGTGTTGAAGGACACTGGCTCATCTAAACACTGGATAAACACTGGAGCAGGAGGATGTGAAAGGACTGCATGGGAGTCAGATAAGAGAAAGAGTTGAAACCATGGCTCTGTGCAAGCGACTTGAACTCTGTGTGCAGATTAATTTGCTGAAGGTTGGGATAAATACTGGAAATGCATTTCACTAAAATGTTTTCTCAAAATGAAATAATGCGAAGCATGTCCAGATTCTGAGAACTTCCAATTCATTATGGTTCCTGTTTTGGGTCTTCTTTGTTTGCTGAGATGATTGAAGGAAAGCATTGGAATGTGAATCTGGTGTAAAAACAACAGATATTTAGACAAGGTCAAGCCAAAGGAAGAGATTATTTTTCATAATTTATTTGTCCGATAAATCATTTTTTATAAAACAAGCATTTCCTGTTGTTCTGCTCAAAATATCCAGCCTCTGTTCGCTGTAAAAAATAAAAGAAAAAACAAGACAAGAATCCAAGACTGTTTCTCCCTTCCTCTGTTTTTTTACATAGCTTTGGAATTTTATATGATAGACTGACACAAAGTAATACATAGAGCACCTTTCGTTCAAGTCAAGTTTATTCGCATATTCAGTTCATACTGCTTTACATGATTCACGTACCAGCTAGGTCCCCTGTATGGCTCTAGTAATGGACTTCCCGTGGGTTTCTTTCAACAATGCCTTTCTTCTCACCTCATTTCCATCAAGGCCAAAGTTGTGGAGTACGTGATTAATAGTTGTCCCTGGTCTCCTTGCCTTACTTGTCAGATCAGCGGGTTTCATTGTACCATGCTACTTAAATTTCTGGATGCTCGACTGAACAGAGCTCTGCATGATGTTCAAAACTTTGGTATTTCATAGCTTAACCCTGGTTTAAACTTCTCCACAGCTGTACTTTAAAGCCATCTCAAAACTCTGTCTTGCTGCCTGTAGATCCAGTTCATCCTTTTGCTCACAAGCATTAGATGTTTCTCTCCACGTCAGTTGGTATCCGAAAGGGAACGGCAGCTACACATCATCAGACTTTACGCGTCCCCTTCAGCTTGAAACGGGGGAGATGCAGGGTGAGAGAAAAAACACAGGCAGTCAGGGATGTTAAGGCATAGAGGAAGGGTGGTGAGTGCGGAGGGTCGGCTGTTGGTATTTTGATGCTAAAGTGATTTGACACGCTTGGCATTATAGCAGGCTTGGTGGTGGGGGGAGGGAGAAACTGTGCAGCAGAGCGCTTGATCCGAATGTCACCATCGCTGATCTCATGAAGTGGAAGGTCAGAGAAAAGCACCTGCCACCCCTGCTCAAATGGGGTCCGCCCTCGTGCTCAGACCAAAAAGGGCAAACCTAGAAATTGAGAGGCACATTGCAAAGGACGAAGGGCCAAAGATGCTTGTGCTCATGAGTGTGGTGAGTGGACGCAGGGTGGCGGACTCCTAACCTCCCAATATCACATGCCTCAGCTGCACAGCAACAGGCCCACCAGAGTGTGCTAATGCAGGCCAGTACATGCTGGGATGTGAGAGCTGGAAGTGTTTGCAACTCCCACATGCTTTCTCCTCAGAGAGGCACTCCTTGAGGTGCGCAGAGGAAACGAGGGTGGGAGTGATGGTAATGCAGAGGCTAATGGAAATGTCTTGTCGGGACTCAACTTTGTACTGCGAAGCCGACTGCCCTTCGATGAATGTGCGCCATGGCCCCAGTGACAACATTTATGCTGTAGGCCCTGTTTTACCAAGCAAACATAACAACAGCTCAGATGCAGGAGGCTTCCAGAGCTCAAAAGTGAAGAACACAATTGTTTAGGACCGGAGTGAAATTTTACATCTGTTGGAAGGATGCCCGGAACCGGGTTCTCTCAGCTTCACTCATGTTTAGTCATCCTGTCTGGCAGTGAAAAGGTTTTACCTGCAAGAGTAATTACAGTCATTTCTTACAGATTACAAAGAGAACAACTACTGGAGTATAATATTACATCGCACATGTTGGAAAACAAGTTAGGCCACATTATCTACAGCAGTAGTGGTAAATTTCCATCCACACTGTCCTACAAAAGTGATTATGAGCTTTAGAGAGGTGTCTCAAAACATCAAATATAATCAAAAAGATCAATAATTTGATTCAGAAAGTACCAGCTGTCAAACACATTAACCAAGGACAATCATTTGGGCTTGTTCAGTAGCCACAAAACCTAGACATCTTGGAGTCACGGAGTCGAACATGGACTCCTCTGTCTACCAAACTCTGCTCATTAGCAAGTGAGAACTTCTCCACTGAAAGAAGTTTTGCCAGTTTCTGGTCGGTACTATACTTTGGGCTAACACAGCGCCACAGTGGAAAAGACATTAGCAATGATCCTAGAAGAACAACTTCTGTTGCTGCCCACTAACCTGGAAGGGGTTGCTAATATGTTTCAATTCAGTTAGAAGAGAGATTATTGGCAGTGGAAACCTCAACCACAGCTGTGAATCACCCTTAAGGTGCGGGGTGATTTGGACCTTTTCAGGAGTTATTCTGTGGAACCCTGCCTATTCGCATTTCAGTTTTTTTCATATTTGCCTACTCGCAGATTTTTCTGTGGAACGTAATTTTTAATTTTCCATGAAAACTTTGCCTCTTTGTGAATTTTTGTCATAGCGAATATGTACGTATTCAAAAGCAATGCGTCCTGGGAAACGCAAACACCTGAACACAATGCTCCTTAACATGGTATTGGCTGGTGTTTGCAAAGCAAGAAGACTGCTAAGATGGTTGTCACTGTGCGTATTAATTCCCATTAAGGTGTTTTTGGTGTTCATACTATTCCAGTAAGTAGCTGATAGTATTTTCAAATTCTCAAGTATTTGCAAATTTTATCTCTGTTCCCTAGCCTTTGTGAATAACTGGGTCCACTGTACTGTCCTTTATTTTTATTCAATGTTTTACGATATGCTTAATTTGGTGATATGTTCAGCTGCTTTTAAGAAGCGTCATGTCATACGTGCACACTGCTTTCTGTTCTGAAAAAATGACTCGGCTACAATTTGACACTAGACTGAGTTGCTGAAGAGGCGTCCTAGTCTGTCTTGAACCATTACTTCTCAAAACTGAAAGAAATGAACCAAACTTGCTAAATGTCACTCAGTCTGTCACAACTTACTAAGAAATTTTAAATACAACTGCTGATCATTCAAAATTGGACAGCATTTTTACAAGAGGTCTCAAGTATTCACACATTGTAGCTGCTGTGTTGTCCCCACCTGGTAAGTCACAGCTTACCAGGTGTAATAGTGTAACAGTAGCTGTAATAAATTAGAAATATTTGATCAACTTGCCCATACTTTGGCCCACCATCACGCTGAGCGCGGTGAGACCAGGGGCATTGTGGGGGAGCTATTGCAGAAAGCTGACCTTTTGCTTCTGCCCAAGCAGCCACCTCAGTCAATATGACAGTGATGGAGCAGGGACTATGGGGGAGGGGGGGAAAGCACAACAAACGCCACAGGGGGATAGTGTCCAAAAGTCCATTACAGTCACTGATATTGAGCTAATTGATAGCATGGTTGTGCATCACAGATTTTGAAATGTGTAATAGGTGGGGGGGGGTTGATGATGACATTAGACTGTGGAGTCAATGTTCAAAACACCATCATTTCCATGAGTATTTGGCAGATGGCTTAGGATACAAGAGGTGGTTCACTTAGCAAGAACTTTATGACGAATGATTTCCTGCTCAAATATATTTCAGATAATGAAAGAGGCACAATAATGACATGGTATGAAAAGATCAAAGTAAGTCCTTAGGAATGGTAAGCCTTTCAATGCTGAGCAAGAATGTGTGCTCTCTTTAAATATGGTTATCTATTTACGCAGTAAGTACAGTACCTTGCAAAGATATTCACACCCATTACATGTTTTCACATTTTCAACGTCAAGGTGAAGGCACCCTTGTGGATGAACACAAAGTTCATGGTTCAAGTCACAGCATCTGGATGCAGTCGGAAGAAGGTGCTCCAGTCAGATGAGACATGAAGCTTTAACTTGACATGTAACATAAAATTAAGGCTTCACATTACACTGAGCTCTGTGTACCCGCCATGAAACCTGGCAGTAACAGAATCATGCTGTGTGGATGATTTTCTTCACATCACACTGTGGCAAGATTTAGTTTTGTAATAAATTGTGCATCACTTTCCTTCTACTTTACAAATATACTCTATCACATAAAATTGCAAAAGAATACCTAAGCATGTGTTGGTTGCGTGACAAAAAAGTGAAACACTTCTTTAGGAATACTTTTGGAGGTCATAAACCAGACTGATGTCAATGAGATCACCTGCTTTAGTCGCACCAACAGACTTTTTCTCTATTTTCTGACACCTTTAATGTGCCATGGGACTCTCTTCCTCTCTCTTCTTCTGACCGTTCTTGTTTTTTGCCCCCTCCTCCCCCCCTTGAGTCTCCGGGAGTTAATCATTTATGTGACAGTTTTGCACTTAACATCACGAAAGCACCTTGAAAGGCCCAAAACATTTAGAGTGTATGTCTGCCTATACTAAAAAAAATAAGTTGAGCCAAAAAGCAAAGCTCAGGATTTACCGGTCTGTGTATACGTTCTGATTCCAACCCATGGTCAAGAGACATGGATCACGACCAAGAGTAAGATGGACCGAAATGAGGTTCCTCAATAGGGTGGCTTGGAGAAAGGATGATGAGCTCCGTCAGGAAAGGAGTCAGTTGAAGTGGTTTGGGCATCTAATCATGACACCCCCATGGGAGCCTCCATTTGGAGGTTTTCACGGCACATCTTACTGGGAAAACCCAGAACTTGATGGAGTATGTAGGGAACATATATCCCGTCCAGCCTGGAAAAGCCTTTATACCCCAGAATGTTGTTGGGGAGACTAATATCTATGGTTCCCTCATGAATCTGGTAGGTAGGTAGGTATGTATGGATGGATGGATCTTTCTACGTATGCTCATCGGGTTTGGATCTGTACTCTGTACACTGGGACAAGAGCTTAATGTCAAAACGAAAAAGCCTCATAACCAGTCTGTAGAGGGCCGTCTTCGCTCCTTCCCCCTTTTTCTGTTCTGTATTTGAAAGACTGTGTGTTTTTTGTCTCTTTGCCAGCTGTATTCATTAACAACCCAGCTGAGTGAGTAAAAGAAGCAACAGTCGTAGCCTCACTGCCGCATCCAAGCGACTCTTGTTTTGGCTTCTGTTCCATGATTTGGTTTTCTCCCTCCTATGTGGTCATTGGGATGTGATTGAACATCTACAGCAGCAGCTGCCTGTAACCCAAGCTGATAATGAGCATGTATTTGTGTTTATTTAACACCCCACACTTGCCATCTGTTGTGTGTACTGTGATACATGGACCGGGCACATGTGCCTTGGTGCCTGATGATTACACAACATGGGCCCGGGCCGGCTTGGCGGTGTCGACTTCTCGTACGACACCAGCTTTCTGCCAGTTACATTATTCAGACTTTACTGGACGACACAATGCCTGAAACGAAACAAGACAAGCAGACAGACATTATCAAGTGTCAAATACACATGCAACAGAGAGAGAGAGAGAGAGAGAGAGAGAGAGAGAGAGAGTGACATATGCATACACAAAGTGTCCATTTGTGCTCACATTCTAACTGTGATGAGTGTGCACACAACACCTTAAGGAGATGCAATTAACCAGAGCTGAAGAACACTCAGAGGATGGGAGGGTGTGTTGTGATGTTGTTTTGTTCAATGCAACTGGAACTCTTTGTGTTTATCTGCCTCCATCTGCTTGCAAAGGTTAAAGGAGAATCTAGAACAAACAGATCTATTATCACTGATGGTGCCAGGGCGTTGTGTGGTAATTAAGCATTTGCTGATGTTTTTTTTTTCCCCTTTACCTGTTCACATAATCATTATTTGGGAACTCGACACATTTATTGTGTGGGAGGGAGAAAATAATGCTTAAGCACAGCAGCTCTGAAGGTTACATAACGATCATAACCCTGTTCGCCGAGTAGCATGCTTAAACAGTGTTTATAGCACAGTTTACGACTCTTTGTTCTGCATGAGTAATTGTGGCTTAGACGCTATCGGAAAAGAGGGATGGGAAGTTGACTTTGCTCTGATTTAATGGTTGTAAAAACACCTGATTGATCTTTTATCTCAACTCATTCTGCTTTTGAGTCAGCAGAACCCGAAGCTGGCAGATAGATAGATAGATATGCATGAAACCTTATGCAACCTGTGGACGTGTGCACTCTGCCTTTTTTTTAGCAGTATTTTTTATACTGCTAATAGTGAAATATTTTCAGCATCTTTGTAAATGTGGCTTTGGCATAATGTCGAGTAGCTTTCTACAGCAAGTTGAGAGGCTGATGTGTCAGAAGGGAGACATGTAAAATGGATCTCTGGCCTTAAAAGATTCATCTGGATGAAAATATGATGAGGAGTTTAATAATAAAAAAAGCTAAAAATCTGTGTGCTGATAAAAGATATATGAGGTGAGTCAAGCTTGATGACACAGCTGTTGGTGTTCACACATTTACCTCCTCGTGTGTCCTCATATTGATACAAGTGTTGCAGAGAAAACAGGGGCATGTCTGAAAGCTTAACAAATTCATGTCTTTCATTTGGCCTCTCCTGCACTTTGAAATTACCACTATTATCTAGCTGTTCGTATTGGAAATGTAAACTATGACATTGAGTCGCACCTGAGTTCATTTATGTTGGTTCCAATGCTGCGCAAAACAAATAATCACCTCCCGGCTCTTTTCACGATCAATTGGCCTAATCCATACCTAGCTATAAAGAATCCAGTTCAACCTAAACTGGTTGAACTGCAAAAAGAAGTTTAAAAAAAAAGTAAAAAGCACAAATACTCGACCTGGTTTGCATTTTTACGGGGGGGGGAAAGCATGTTGAATTAACGGGAGTGAGAGGAGAGAAATAGTTAAACAGAGAAAGGCCGAATTCAGGATTAGTTTAAAAACAAGAGTACTCAGTCAACAGCTGCAAAAGCTCCTTTGATGGCTTTGTCAATGGCAGTAGTTTCTTCAGTGAAGAATTAATATGAGACATAAGAAGAAAAAGTATAGCAGACAGTAGATAGTGCTCAGACAATTAAATGCTATTAAAGTGGTTTTGTCCAGGAAGAAGATAAAGTTAAACACCGAGTCACCTGACCAGATGTACCTGAAATGGAAAGACGAAACAGACGGTAAAACAGACTGAGCTTCATAACAAAAAGGACGAGTTAAGCTTAGCCCTTAAAATGAATTTGGGGTCTGCCTCAAACACAAAAACTGCAAGCTAAATCCACAAAGGAAAAAAATCTGCCCCCAATTCTCTAGAAACAATCACTAAAGTGTAAAGTGCTCTTATGGTAAAATTTTGAGCAATCAGGTATTTATTAATGAAGGAAGTTTGATCATTCAGAGATTAAGCTGTTAGAAAAAGAATACTTTGCTAAATATAATCTCTCTATATTTTGTTTGAAAAGACTGGGATTTATGAAGTTCTCCTTTCAAAACGTAACAAAAGTTCACATTTTTTAAGATATTATATAGAGTTATTGTCATGTTTAGCGCCTGTTTAAAAAGAAGTCCCAGCTTATTACTTTGGGATGTTGATTTGCTGATGGATGCCCTGGATGTTAAAAGGTTGGGCGTCTGGAAGCTTTGGCAAATCCGAATGTTAATCTCCAAATGTATGCATGTACTTTTGCACATGCAAGAAATTTCCACAAAACCTTGCTTAACTTGATAATAAGTTACAGGACTGGCTTTTAAAATACTGTCTATTAGATGCCAAAGAAATGTGGGTGTGATGTTTTCAAAGCAGCTAAAAGTTGTTTTCGCTTTCTACAGTCTTTACTAGAGCTGGAAAGCTCGTAATGTGATGATGGGTTCAACTTTATTTTTTTGAATTGATTTCAAAAATTATTTTTAAACAAGTCCTGTTTATTGTTGTTCTTCTACTTGATAGTGCACAAATCAAATCAAATTTTAAGAAAGGTAGTCATGCTTTTGACATAATGTGTACATAGTGTGTATATGCTAGTTTTTATATTATAATATCCTGACTGTAACAGTTGCTTTTTAGGTTTGTGTTGAGGGTGTGTCCTGGGCTCAGTTTTTAGTCCCTTTAAACTTCATTTAAACAATGTGAATGTTAGATCTGAAGCTTAGCTGTTGTCTGCTGTCAAACATTTAAAAAGAGAACTTAATTGGAGGCCTCAAGCTGTCTCGCGGATCTGGACAAACGTAGCTATGAAGTATCTACATGGCCATCTGTCCCCTGGAGAAACTCTGTGACTGATCAGAGGGACATTAAAGTAGCAGTATACAAACCCTCTAATACACATCAGCTGACATGCAAGAAAAATAAGACCAGCAGGGGAGTGTTTACTGACTATGTTGGATCAAATACTGAGAGATAACTGGTGGTGCATCATCAGAAACACTGGCAGGACAGATTTCACTGAATAAATGAAGGGAAATCCAACAGTTAAAACTGAAGTTTTTATTAAAGGCCACATGTGGTGAAGCAGAAGACGAGGCTTTTTCTCGTCGTGGGATGTTTGTCAAAGTGTTCTTCCACAACGCGATAAAATGCAGTTTGGTGAGAAGACAACATAGATGTGCAGCGTCTATGATGTTTTGTCTTGTAGTTTTATTGTACACTGAGCTGCACTTAACAGTCTGAATGATGCAGGCGCAGCTTCTCTCCTTCGATCTCCATCTGAAGAGAAGGAACATGTGGGTGAGTTCACCCCTTCCTGATTAATTAATGGGATGATAATGTGTATGTAGACAAAGCATGCTGCTGTCTGACAGAGAGTATGAGGGTGTTTTTATTAGGGATGCAAGATGCATTGTCATAAACATTGGTATCAGTCCATGTTGTCATTTGGTGTAACATTATGGTATCAGAAACTTTGCATTTTTTTAAATGCTTATTTAAATTTCTGTTCTCACTTCCTCTTTTATTCATGCAATTACTTCATCGTATTCCTGCAGATATAATTTCTACCAAGCCGACAAGCTGAAATAAATAAAAAAAAATAGCCTTCATTTGAAGGCCTCATTCATTGTGCGACTGTGCTGTTGATGAGCCATTTATCTTTGAAGTTTTCAGAGAGAAAGTGGAGATGACGTGTAAAAAAAAAAAAAAATTTTCCTCTATAGCTCATGTTTGTTGCACTTTTTCGGCCTCTGGCGAAAGGGTAGATTTATGTGTAGTGCAGCCGCAGCGCCATGAATCACCTGCAGCATCAATCTTGTGACCATACTCTTGCCCTCTGTCACCTCCAGGGTTCAAAGGTTGTCTGTTGAGCTTCTTTCTCGTCTGAACTCAATCCTCCCTCTCAAAAAGATGCAAATGGGCCGTCTAGGAATATTGAGTTGGATGTGTGTCCCAGTGTTGTTTTTGAACAACAGCGTCAGAATGCTGAGTGTGTATTCACAACACTAGAACGTCCTCGCACTGTGTTACATTACAACTAGAAATGTTGATGTGCTTTTTGGGAATTCATTGCGGTAGTCCATGAACTACTGTTTAATTAATCATCTGGAAATGCAAAGGGTACAGCACAACTCTAAACCTACTGAAATATGACAACTTACAGATCAAAGCATATTCCTGAGTTCATGAATTTATGACAAGAGTTGAAAATTCATGTAAATAGTTGATTTCAGTCTCTAAGAAGGAGACAACTGAACCATTTCAGTTGTGAAATATGGTTCTGTAAAATAGAAGGAGATGTTAAATACAAATGCTTTTGTGACAAAATCAAAAATCCGATCATTTTCCAGCCTATTCCCAATCATGTACTTAAATAAAAGAAAATAGTAAATAGATTGAATTTTTTTGGTTATGTTTTAAAGTTGTAGGTCGGTTGTTAAAATGTATGAACTTTGCAGTTCTGTTATTTCATTGTGTTTCTGAAAAACTTAGTTGTGTTTTAAGAGGAGCAGTTTTGAATTTTGTGGTGTTAGTTTCCTTTCAGTGAGACTTTCTGACTTGATAACTGACAGCACAGAAACATACTTTTTAACGTCATTGTTAACGTTTTAAAATTCAATCATGTGATTCCTCGTAATCCCGGCTGCCCTCTGTATTTAACCTGCTGACCCCTGGAGCCCTTTCCCTCTCACCTGCTGTTGCTAATCCCCCTGTCAGAAAGCCACTTTTGTGCTTGACTCATGACCAGGGGTGGCTTTGGATCTCGTTTTCTGCTTTGGTGTCTAACAGCCGAGTTGTGATCTGCTGCCCACAGCGAGTCCGTTAGCAAACTTGTTCCAAAATGTTTTTTACTTTAGTATTATTTTTTGATTTTCTGCTGCCCTCCTGCTTTCTCTTCCCTTCTTCTTCTTCTTCTTCTTCTTCTTCTTCTTCTTCTTCTTCTTCTTCTTCTTCTTCTTCTTCTTCTTTTTCCCTCTCCTGGCACTATTCCTGAGGTATGGCAGGAGGGGGAATCGAAAGAGTTGAAGTAAGAAAAAAAAAGATACAGCAAGAGAGAGATGAGATATTCTACAGGGGATTGTGGGAACCTACTGATAAAGGCTTGCATCTTAATCCGTCCTAAGGCCTGTCTTACGGTGTACTGTGAGCTTTTATGTGATCATTAGGACTGTGCGCTCGTATGCACGTCCGCGCATGCGCTTCGGGCACATGAGTGTGTGTGTGTGTGTGACTTTACGTATTTGATATGTTAATGTTGTCTTTTTGTGCATTCACTGATGCAGCAGCTCGGTCCGTTTGAATCTCTTATTTCAAGGCTCCTTAAGATCCTCAGAAATCTCCTGCAGAAACACGACACACCTGTTCACTCTTGCAGCACTCCTCCACGCTGAGTGCATAATAGCTTGTTTGAAAGCTAATAAGTGTATTAAAAGCACTAATTAATATGCCACAATTCTCCCTCTAATTTAGCACACAAGGTAGGGATTTCTCCCCCCCCCCGTCTCTGCCCGCACACCCTCACTCTCTGAGGTTATGCCTTTGGCTCCCTCGTTCCTCCTTGAGCTTTAGTGGAATTTGGCTGATGCGCGCTGCAGGGAAGAGAGGAGGGAGGCGCTCATCTTGTTTCAGTGCTTTATGAGGCGGACGTGTATGTCTGTAATTGCGGTTATGGGTGATTAAACTCTCGATGCCCCTCAGGATCCCCAGCCAGCTATCAGTCAGCGTCAGGCCGTGTCGCGCGGTGCACAGACTGCTTCGCTCCAGTGTGTGTCAGGATGGCGCTCGGTGCCAGGCGGCGACGTATTCCAGACTGTTGATACGACCTCAGAGGGAAATTGTGGATTTGGATTTGATTCTGGAGTTTGCGTCAATTGCATTAATAATTATGTATTGTTTTCCATTTTTATCCCACATACTTGCAGGTGGAAAGAATAAGTCAGCGTATGCTTAGTCTAATAATATATGGTGTGTGTGTTTGGACCGCGAGTACTTTCCATAAAAGAATAAATCAAAGGCAGTACACAATAATGTTGAACAGTAACGCCACAGTTAATGACAGTAATAGTTCAATGCATTCATCCAGGATAGAGATGAAGGGGAACACAGAAACACGAGGTTAGGTCTGCTTTCTATGGGAAAGAAAAACCAAAGTCAGTAGCACCAGTTTTTCCTTCAGTAACTCCACCCAGGAAGTAGCTGAGCTAGGAGTGACTTCCAGGAAGAGTATCCAGGAAAGAGACACGTCTAAGGTCAAAACACTGAGCCAAGGACACTTTTGTTGCGGGAAAAAAATAGAATAAAATCTTTTCTATGTTTTCAAATACAAGAATATGGAATAATAATTTGATTTATTGACTTTGCATGGAAAAGAGAAACATCTGAAGCCTTAAAACTGTGAAGGAGTGTTTCTATGAGAAATTAAAATGAATGCAGTTCAATTCCTATAGGATCATCTTAAAATGTTACATTTCATAAGAGCTTTAACGAGTTGATAAATCCTGCAGATGAATGTGTGATTATTTTAGCATTTTAAACGTGTCAAAGTGGAATTTTTGGACTGAGACGTAGCAGCATCTTGATGTTTCCCTATACCTATGTTCTCAAATATGATGTTTACCTTCTTTGATGAAAAGCTCATTTTCAGTTTTAGTTGTCAGAAAGCAAAATGTCTTAGATCTGTGACTGAAACCCAAGATTTTAAGATGATTGTAATCACTGTTACTTTCAGTGCAGTCTACTTAACACACTTACATGAATAAAACACATGGTACATATACTGGGGTAACACCCTGACTACAGGTCAGACAGCTCAAACTCAGCAGACAAATATTGCACCCTTGAGTAAAAAAATATGATTATTTTTTTTGCTAAATAACTGGGATTTGTTGCAGATTTTTATTTTTGAGAACGATGCCGAGTTTGTCAGTTGAAAACTTAATTCTGTATTTATTAGGGCAGTCCGTTGTTGCACTCATTTGAGCATGATTATGCACAATATGAGTTGATTGAAATGTAGAACTTCGATTGAAATTAGCTGTTTTTTATACTTATTTCTATTTCAAATACACATCTGTTTTTATATAAATATCCGGTTCGAAAATGCATCCTTTTAAGCATCAGCTTAACCACTTGGTGTAACTGGTGAGTTAATTATGCCTGCATGTGTGGGATCACTGTGTGTTCATGAAAGATCTATGGTTTATCCTCGGGGCAACAAATGACCGCGGGAGTCTTGTCCTGTTCTCACACCCCCAGTGGCAAAGGGAGGCTGTCTCTCAGCAGCCGCCCTGAGGAAAACCAGGCTATGAGCGCTACCCATCATTTGGATGAAGGTCCAGGAAAAACACTTGAGTGTGTGTGTGGTAAAAAGGAGTTGAGCTTGTGTGCGAGAGTTATCCATTAGTGACCTCCTTCCATTAATTTGCTGACTTGGCAGAGTCCTCCTCTTGAATTTGGATGTTTTCTCTTCTCCGCCACCGCTTCTGGTTACAGTATTCTAGGAGGCAGCTTGGGGGAAAAAAATAAATAAAAAAAGTCCATTCCACACCCTCCTCACCCGCGAGAAACTCTGTTAGTCATGGCAGAGGGATCCTGAAGGGGAGGACGCCGGGTCATGAGGGCAGGAAATACAACCTTTGGTCAAGCAAAGAAGAGACAGAAGAGTCAAGAAAAACAAGGACAGGATTAGAAGTGAAAAGAAGATTAAAGTGAAGAACAACTCCTGTTTCTCCATATCTGCTAAGTCTTTTCTAGACTTGACTGAGACAGATTGCCCAGGTCATCCCAGGCCGACCTCAGTGTGTAGAGGGCTTAGTCGGGAGCTGGGGGTTGATTAATGGATGATCATCCATGTTGACTTCCAATGGCATGATTGCTTCCTGTCACACTGCAAAGGTTCTTTGAAATCTAATACAATTATGCTATATAGCCTCTGTGTGAAATTCTGGTGTTAACGTCACGTTCTGGGTTTGCTAAGGCTGCAACACGTTGTGCTTATTATTTTTTTAAGATGCTGTGGCTTTGTCAGATGTGGTGAATACAAAATATCCACATTTTAGGCTGGTTAACAGCAGCTCGTGTTGCAACAAATGGACATACAGATTCTATTCTTGCTCTTTTTCAAGGATTTTAGTGTACTTTCTCTTTATAGCTTTGCAAAGACAAAAAAAAAAATCCCCCTTGACTTAGTGGAAAATCCCGAGCTGAAGTTCCTATTTGAAAGTCTTGCTGGACAGCATGTGTTTTTTGGAGAGCTGCCAGTGAAAATGCAAGAGAGGGGAAGTCAGCAGACTGGCTGTCTTCTGTTCACTGTTGGTCAGATTGACTCTGTCAGGCCAGGCCTTTGAGGCCTGGGTTCCAGGTGGTCTGTTCTCCACAGTGTCCCTCCCCCCCATAGACTCACTCTCCCTTCCTTTCACCCCGGCCCACAAACACGCCTGGCATCAGTGGCTTCCTCCTCAGAGCGGTGGTGTCTGCCCTCCGCCAATTGCAAAGCCCCGCAGCTATGGTCACATCGGTGTGAGCCAATGAACAACACCTGCTTCTTCTGCAGAGGGGGCCGTCGATGCCAACCATGACCACAACTTTATTTGAGCTCTGTCTTGCAGCCAAGCCCAACACATACGTGTGTCCATCCAAGACCAGCAAGATGTACAAGCTAAAAGAAATATGTATTTCCATGCCAGCGAGAAAAAAAATTAAAAATTGCTTCCAAAATATAACTTTCCCAGCACAGATGTGTCTTACAGCATTGCATCACTGGAAAAAACACTTTCTGCAGCACTGCACCCTTTGATAGTACTGAGAAATCATTGTTCACTTCTGAGACTGTGGAAAAATAAGTAACTTTTCCACCTTTCAATAGTGTAAAAACCTTCCACTTGACTGTATAAACAACTAATGATGGATATTTTTGCTGTGAACATCTTCCCTTTTTTTTAGTTTTTTAAATGACATAAAGGTTTGGCAAGTTTGAAATCATTTTAGAATTTCTAATTGTGAAGAAACTTTGGAGAGTTTGTAGAATAAGTTCTGTCACATCTTGAAATGTGTCCATCACTTATCATTAACTTCTTCTGAGTAGTGCGTGCATCTTGGGATCGAGGGGGTTAGTACAGCTTTTTTGCTATTTAGACACAAGCAACCATCTGGAAAATACCTTTTAACCTGTTGGTCTCAGGTTGTCATTCACAATGACAGGGGTGTCAAACTCCAGTCCTCAAGGGCTGCTGTCCTGCAGTGTTTAGATGTGCCACAGGTAAAAAACAGTGGAATGAAATGGCTTAATTACCTCCTCCCTGTGTAGATCGGTTCTCCTGAGCCTTGCTAATGACCTAATTATTCTTTTCAGGTGTGGTGCAGCAGAGGCACATCTAAAAGTTGCAGGACAGAGGCCCTTGAGGACTGGAGTTTGACACCCCTGTCACGAGAGGACCCAAATTTGGGTCCTCTTGTGAATGACAGGTTAAATCAGAAAATTATTCACTTTATTAATTTGAAAGTAGGTCCTGCATCAGTTCCACATCAGTTTCAAGCTTCCAGCATTTAGATGTGAGTGTATCATCTTGTTTGAAAGTATAGCGTATTTTCTTTAGATTTTCTTTTCTTTGCTTTTTTTCAGCCAGAGTTTGACAAATATGTTTCGGTTTTCTTAAACTTTTGTTTTATGTTGTGAATCAGCCAATGGGAAACTTTAAAATAACCGGCTGTGATTGAAAGTGTGAGATGTTGTAACAATCATACTAAACTTAGATGTCTTGGGCATTCTACGTGTGATGTCAACGACCTTAAATGTTTATTTACACTTGTGTGCTCAGGAAAAACAAAAGCGTGAGCAGAGTCTCTATTTCACTCCAAGGATCTGCCTCAAACTCCTTAAAAACAAAATTTTGGGGTTCTTGTAAAGCATCAGGAGGATACAGAAGAGCAGAGTATCAGTCAGCGGTTCTGTTTAACAGAGACGGATCCGGCTCCCTCAGTGTTTTCTGTTGTATGTGCTGTCAGCCACATTTACCAAAGTGAAGCAACGGGTCTTCATAATTAAAGAGAACACAGAGCTGTGTGAAAAACACAGAGTAAGAAGGAGCGCGCGCAGGGAGGCTGCGAGGCTTCGGAACCCGCAGGTATCGGCAGAGTGGAGGGAGATGGCTGGCAGCGCTCACGCCAGCGTGTCTTCCTCCAACATGAAAGACTCGCCGCACCCGAACTGGGATTATCCTCCGCCTCTGGGGAGTCCCTTCGATGAACAGGGAAGGCAAGGGGAAAGATGTGGAAAGAAATTGAAGGAAACAGGAGCGGAAGAGGGGAAGAGTGAGGGAAAATTAAATGTGAGAGCATGAGTGCCAGGGAGAGATGAAGACGAATAAATCTGCAGGCTCTCTTCCACATTAATGCCAGCTCCACTTAAGGTCCCACTGATGCAAACAATGCCTCAGTTAACCACCTTTGTGCTTTCTTTTCTCTCTCCAGCCCTCTAAAGACTGTACCCTGCTAGCATTGCAGCAGTTTGATCTACTGTAAATTCACCCAGAAAATCATCTGACATTTTAAATCAAACAGAATTACTTCCCCCAGAAAATACACAAGAAGATTAAAAAGATACGTCTCCAAAAAGTCCCTTCCTAAAGATGGTGGCATAGCACAGCCAAAGACAGCACTGAGTTTATCAAGATTGCATTCGATCCAGTTGTACATGGCTATGAACTGGAAACATTTTTTTTTTATTATTTCTTTTCCCATGTGGATATCTGGAAAGGATCATGTGTGTAAGTCTGGAGGAGCTGCAGAGATCCAGGTGGAGGAATCTGATGAGACATCTACTAGTCATCCAGGCTGCTTGACTAAATACATTGCATCTGACATTTTCCAGATTTTTATTTGTAATCTGAAAACAACACAAGATTTTGTTAGACTCTTAATTATAAACCAAGTGGAAATAGAACAAAGTTTTTGATTGTGATTTATTTATATTTTTTTTATGTAAAAAAATAGCTAAAGTGCTGCATGTCAAGTCGACTAGCTGAAGGGGAGGATGGAGGCGTGGGAGCTCTGAGGTCTGGCCTCATCAGTCAGATCAACTATATTTTCCTGATTTTGTTTACTTATCTTGGATTCGGCATGCCTACGATCCTGCGCTTCTCCCTGGGAGGATTTCTTTTTTATTATTGCTACAAGCTGGTGCGCCGATCCAAAATACACTCCACCAGTGACAACCACACGCATGCGTACGCACACTCTGTGGGATGTGTAAGCCCCCTGCTCTTATGGAGGCGCGTGCATTTCCACCCGGCTTCTGCAGGCCTCTTCCTGCGGCACGTACACACATACTTTCCCATTCCCGTCTCATCCCCTTCCCAAAACCCCCCCAGGATCTCCAGCTTTCTCCTCCCCACTCTGCTCTTGTTTCCTCCATTCCTCATTATTTGTGCCATCTAGGAACCTCTCCGTCTTTTCTTTAATGTGCCCGTCCATTGATCAATCTGTGTTTATCCTCCCCTTTGCCCTTATCTCGGGGCTGTTCACCGTTGGGAAGACAAGACGGGGTGTTTTGTTGAAAGTCCAGAGATAACAGCCGGGTCCTTCTGGCCACCAACTCACAGTTTAGCACTGAAAAAGGGGGTAAAATGGAAGAAAGAAGGTTATATGATCAAACCTTTTAAGAAGAAGGCTCTGACAATCCTTTAAAAGTTAAATGTGATCCATGCAGGATGCCATGTCCTAAATCACATGAAAATCTGGGAGAGTTTGTACTAGACAGCTATGACTATCTAAATATACAGTATGTGCTTCTCACTGTGTTCCTAGATTTCAGTGGAAGAGGCCCAACATTCGCTTTGGGCTCATTCCAAGTGTTTCACACGATCAAACATACAGATCTACTTCATTTATCGAAAACATTTCATACAACAGTCATAAACTCAGTATATTTTGAAATATTTTTTTTAAATTGAAGGTATCGACAATACAAAATAAAAACAGTGTATGAAGATCAAAAATACAAGTGAGGTTGCATATAAAATCCAGTGTGCAGTAAGAACAATCAATTTTTGATAGGTTGCACTGAGAAGGATCTGATTTTGGATCTATTTTAGAGGTGGTAAAATACAGTTTGTGATTAAATAAAATGTGTTTCTGAACATTGAGATCACAATCTAAAGTCATTAGTTTCATTCTCAAGACGTTCAACTCGCACTGGATTCAAAGAAAGAAACACCAGACGTTTCAGAAGATCAGACTACAATACGCCGTTTTTATCATTCAAATTTAGGAATTTCCTGGACAATTAAATTTCCAATCAGATTATTTGCAGGGTGAGTGTTTAACCCTGCATCATAACAGAGGAGGGGTATGCTAAAAAGAACTATTGATGCAACTCCGTGACCAGCATTGAATGGTATGCAATCGAAAGCTGCACTGAACAAATAATTAAACTTTTTGTCTTCATTCTGTGGTTGGTTCTAAACTCTGAATGTTAGGCATCAGTTAAGCTGTCAGTGGACAATGTGCCGTTACTAAGCTGTGGTACTTGGAGATCTTAAGGCTGTTTATGACCTTTCACATTTTAGTGTTTTTCACTGCTTGTTTTGTACAAACAAAAGTGGCCAAATAACCACAGTCTCTTAACCGTGGGTTAAGTGATAGATTCCTCATTGGGTTGTTACCACACAATGATTTAGTTTCCATTTCAATAATTGACATAGCTAATCTCTAAAAGAATCCTAACTCTGAAAACACATAGTCAATAGAGGGCAAGTGTTTCTGTAATAATATTTCTCCTTCATAAAAGTTGTTTTTTGCTAATTAATTTAATGTGTGCTTTAAAACAGGGAGTGCATCCCCGTCGCCTATTGAAATATTATTCTGGCAAACTCAAAACTATCTGGCAGCATTAGAGTGTGAAAGTAATCCAAAGCAGAAATGAGATTGCCTCTCGCTCCTGCTGAAAGGACTCAAGGTTGTGTTTTTCGCTCATGTTATTATCTCTTTATGTTTAGGCTCGGCTGTGTGCTTTCAAGTGTGTTTTGGCAATGAACACAGCAGATAAGGGCCTGTGTTGTGATTTCCGTCTCTGAGCTCAAGCAAATCGGAAGCTTGATGAAGTAGCAGCTCTTCCTTGCAGCCTTCCAGTTCCAGTTACAAAATATTTATATGCATTATTATTATTATTATTATTATTATTATTATAAGACTGTATACAAATTGGATGTAACATTGGGATCATTGTGATCCTCTGCTGCCCTTTTAGCTGTCAAAAAATACATTGTTGGATCCCTGAAGCTCAGATGTGGTATCAGACTCTAAGATATTAGAATGAGTTCCTTTAAAAGTGAAAGGGGGGACCTCCATTGATTGCATTTGTTTAGCCAATACATTCCCCAGATGTTGGATTGGATTGAGATCTGGGGAATTTGGAACCATTCTTGTAAATGTTGATGCTGACAGAGGCCACACTAACCAGGGTGCAGGGTGTGTGGGACAAAAGATTGTACATGATCTACAGTAATTCTTAGTTAGGTAGTGCAGAATCTGTAAGACCCAAGATTTCATACAACATTCCCAAATGCGTCACTCTGCATCATTCTGTTCTGCTGCACGCAAAACGTTATTCCTTTGTTTAGGCCACCTCCTTCAGTTTTGCTCCATGGTCCAGTTCTGATGCTCTTTGTCTTGTTAGCCCTCGTTCCCCTGATGCATCAACGCAGCCACGGTTGCCATCACAACTTAGCCCCTGTCAGATCCTTTGATCCCGTTTCCGCGTCTCATATCGCCTGCTTCTGACTGATCAGTTTTCAGAACAAAATGTCCGCTTGCTCCCTAATCTATGCCGTCTTCTCACAGGTTTCTTTAGGAGAACAATTGCGACATAATCTTCTTGCGCTGACATCTGCTCCACGGGTTGGGCTGGTATTCATGGCTTCTCGCCACCTCTTTGATCACGTTGCATTGTGCGTTACTGCACAGGACATTAACTGCTGACCAAAGCACAGCTAGTGTAATAATTTGACCATGTTGGCTGTCTTTCATCCATATCCTGCAATCCCCTCTCTTTTTGCCCACTCGCAGGTTGGTCTCTCGGCTCTGTTAGGTTCATCACATGACGTACGATCTCACTTTCTAGCATGAAAAAGGTGCACGTTTTCTGTGCTGATAAACCAGTCTTTTGTCATTGGTGTGCTTTGAAGAGAACATGACACATCCCTAAGGCTAAGTTTAAGCTTTATCCATTAATACAATATTTTAGTATACAAGTCCATGACTGTAAAGTGCCCTGATCCCGTAGCTAAAAAGAAATTGGTTGAATTTTCTTTGGAAACTAAAGCTCAGAGCTGGAGATTGTGGGGATGTCCGTTCTTCGGAAGGAATGTTTTTTAAAGGGCTTCACTTGAATCATGTTTTTCACAATGAGATACTTTGGATTTACACAGAATGACCTTTGAACCCTTTTCAGATGGGAGTCGCTTCTCCTGGGTTTCTGTTGATGTCTCACCATCCTGGCATTGTGTTTCTGCACACCTGTATCCTCCAGACCAACAAATTGCTCCAACACCTTCTTTTAAAGACACTTTTAATTACATTTCATTTGAAACTTGCCACTTTTGCTCTTAAATCCTATAAAAAGCAACGGATATGTGCTTTAATTTTCCCTTGACTGTGTATTTCAGGCCAGGTTATGGGAGGAACCTGATGAATCAAGACGTAACCTATAATACCTTTCATTTTTGAAGGGAATTACGAGAGAAAATCCAAACATAGCTCGAATACATGCATGAATGATCATCCTCGTAATGTTTGTCTTCCTGGCAAAGCAAAATTTGCTCAGCCAGAACTTTTGTTGCTTTATCCATAATCCGGTGCAGACTGAGACTCAGAGCACCCAGGGAGAGTTTGTGTATCACCTCTGAGCTAAAGAGAACAATTAGGCCATATCAACAGATCAGAGTGTTGGCAGCCGACTTCACAGTTAGCAATAGTGCCAGTAATCTTTGGCTTAGCTGGCGCCGTGCCACAGCGAGCCGTGGCTCCATGGCCTGTTCAGACACTTAAGAGTCACGGAGGGCACAGGCATGGCTCAGGGGCTGACACTTTCATCCGCCTGCAAGCAGGGAAATGAAACGGAGAGAGAGAGGAGGGGAAGCCCACAAGAGACAGAAAAATGTAAAAGAAAAAGCAGTGGGAGGGAAAGAATTAAGTCTTTAATGAGGGCAGTTGTTTCAGCAGGCAAAAAGAATCGGGTTATATCAACACAGTGTATCAAATGATGGCTGTTAGTGGCCCACCTACTGTGAAATGATGGGTGGCCTGTTTGAGTTCTTTTCCGTCTTTTATCCAACATTAAGGCTTTTGTATGTGTTTGCTCACACATTCTTTCTATTAGTCTACAAGTCGGCTCACGGTGGCAGCAGATAGGGGCGGCGACAGATACCCTGAAGGGGCTTTGGTACTTTTGATTAGAGCTGTCAGGAAGATATGCCTGATCAAATCTCATCATGGGAAGAATTACAGTGACGCCTACAACCTCCATCACCACCTGGCTTTGTGCACTTTTCTTAATCCTCTCTGACTGTAATGAGGATTTGATGTCGATAGGAAGACTTGTACTTGAAGGCTGTTTTTTCTTTCTTTTATGGAGTGTTAAAGCAGAGACAACAACATAAAGCCTTGTTTCCACCAAGACTTACATATAAATTCGTTTTAAGCCTCATTATTACCCCCTCGTCCTGCTAGCGTTCATCTACGCATCGATTTGCATCATAATTTCTCTCCATCTGTTCAGGTTTTGCATGTTCTGTGTTGTCTTTTATTTTCACTTAGAAATTCAATTTTTACAAAAAGCAGGATGTGTGGGGTGTGAAAAGTACGATCTGTATCAAACTCTTTCTGAAACAGAGTTAATTCCACTTTCCATTGATTCAAATTGCCATTTACTTGTGTAAACAGGAAGTAAAATTGTCATTATTATTTATTGAATGACCCTTTTCTTTTCCCCTCTGCTTACTGAATCATCCCAAAGCTCGTTGTGCATAAATGTGGGCCGGCGCTGAGGAGGAAAAATAATATGGCTGTAATTTTATTGATCAAATATAATCTTTTTTATTCATCAAATAAAAATATTATTTTTATTGACATTATTTAAAGTGCAATAATGTTTTTTTAGCTACAAGGAGACTTTTGTAGATGGTTAAAATTTTACATTTGAAAAAGAATAACTCCAATTAATGATTGTTGATCAATCTAAATTAACATATCTGTAAATGCTTTTTCTACCAACCAGTTGAGAAAAACACAAATATTTCAATTTACAGATGCAGTAATCAGATCGTTTCTAATTCAGTAAAGTTCTCACTTACTGACGCTGCTTACATCTGATTTCTGTTTCCCTTAATTACTGCAACGTCTAAGTTTAAAAACAACAAATAGATGTTTTCTTTTCTAACCTTGCAGCTTGTTGGCATATTCAGCAGAGTTCATGCTTCAATAGGTCAGGCCTGTTTTGGCAGCAAGAAGAAGGGCCGACACACTGGTCGGCAGGTGTTTTAAAACGGTGCGCCTGATTCGTTTGTGAAGCGATTGCACAATCTTTTAAAACGAGATATTCGCCCTGCTTTCTCCACACTTCCACCTCATAAATACGCCTCACGTCACCTGTTGCCTTTCGTTCGCCTTTTTCCCGTCATTACTTCCTCCACACTCCCACTGTCCACAGAGTAAACACTTCAGACTCAGATATTTACACTCTCTATCTCCACTGAAAGGACCAGATTAGTCTGTTTATGCTGTGCACAACGGTAGACAGACGGTTACCAGTAATGAGCACACATGGATATGCACACACAACATGTTGACTCTGCACATAGTTGGATGCTGACGATGGCAAGGTGATGAATATTGGTCTAATTTTTTAAGCAAGCACCAACCGAGCGGGTAGATTGAAATATCAGCCTGCTGTCGTCATGGTGATGCAGACGTCAGAAGTAGAAACTCTGGAAAATAAAGCTGTTACACAGACTATTGTGTTATTTTGAGCGATTTTTTTTTTTTTATGCAACGAACTGAATCTCTTGGGTTTTTTAGCCGCATCTTTTCCCGCCTCTCCTCCTCCCTTCGTCTCTCTTCTTCCTCTGAACACATCCGGAGAAATGCTAATGACTAACGTTTCATCCTGGCTGTGCTGCGCTGCGCTGTTCTGCTCTGCAAGCTTCTAAAAGTGACTCACCTGCCTCGCCTAAAATGTCCCTGTGAATATTAACAGTAGCAGAAACAAAGATTGCGGTTTTCATCAAGTTTTCTTCCTGTTAGAGCTCAAGTTTTTCGCTGTTACAGTACTGTACGGATGCACAGGGAGCTCGGTGCATAAAATGTTGTTTTGGCTGATGTCTCGCTTTTTGTGCTCTGAAACCCTGCTCTGCATGGACGTATAGAAAACAAATTGTCTGTATGAGGACCCTCATATAGCCCATCTGGATGTTTGTATGCATGTGTGTCGTTTAGGTGAAAATCCCAGAGTCTCAGAGGAATGTGATGATTGGACAGAAGGGGGTATTAACCTAAATCTGTATGCATCAGGCTCAATCACACAAAATGCAAAGCATTATGATCGCTGCCTATAGAGGGTCAATTCCACTGATCAAGATTTAAGCGCCTCAGTTTCAGAACGGCAGCTGGACGCAAAGTGTGTGATTTGCAGGGATTTGCGAGCTTGCTCCCTTTGTCTTCTTTTTTCTCTCTCTCTTTTTGCTGCGTCCCACATATGCTCCACCTAATCGCTGCTGTTCCACAAGTAGTTGGATAACAGAGGAAGAGAAGTTGGCCTTTGGGCAAGAAACAATTGTATCAGCTCAAGGTTATAAATGTTTTTTTTATTATTATTAAGAAAAGAAACTCAGAGTCACCAGAAGCAAAGTGAAGATTTAGCTGTTATGAGCTGCATTTGTCATTTGTAAAAGCAGGCTAAGGATACGCACTCTTTTTTTTTCTGCTGCTTTTAGGGTAGTTCAGACTATCGTATGAAGGTTTTTGCATCCTTTCTCTTCATAATGCATTTTCCCTTGCTGATGGCAAAGACAACTCCAGCTTATGGGGCTCGATAAAAAATTCAGCCCTGGTTCTTTAGAGTTCTGCAGAATCTGTCTGCGTCTTTTGTTGTGAGCAGCAATTATCTCTTTCCTTTTTCTAGTGCTGATGAGGTCAACTGAGCAGATATCGTAGCAGGAAAATCTAACTTAACTAATTATCTTTATTACGGAACTTTGCAAATGTTTCACTATTTCTGTTTTTTTAATGTATTTCATTGGGATTTTGAGTAATAGACCAACAAAACGTAGTGCCTAACTCCTAACTGAAAGGATTTTTTTTAAATAGTTTTTTTTATTTGCAGATATGAATCTTAAAAGTGTGTCTGCATATAGATGCTTTTAGGATCCATCAGTGCAGTACACCGACAGACTGCAGTTGTTACCCATTCTTTGCACATTTCAATCAGAATTGATCATTTGAAGTCTTGCAACAGTTTCGGTCTTATCTCATTAGAGCATCTTGTTCCACATGTTTGTTGTTTAGCCATCATGGCTTGTGCCAATATATACATGAGACTTTTTCTTACGTTTTTTTTTTTTTTTTTTTGTAATGGCCAATAATAATTGTTTCTGTGGAATGTAGCTCCAAATCCTGGAGTGCTATTTTTGTTTTCCTGACTGTAGATAAGGAAAATTGTAGATACTAGCTTCTGTGATAGCAGTAAAATAGTTTCCACTGTGTATATTTATGCATATTAAGGCATAGTTGGTGTTTGAACAATTAAAATATGCAGCTGTAAGCTTTTTTTTTTTTTTTTTTTTTAATGGTTGGATTTAGCTGTTCACAGCTAACCGCCACAGCTATGGTGGGCCAACTATATAGCACACATGTGGCCACAAAGGCAAGTTTGCAAAGCACATGCTGTCTGCTTTTTACAACATAAATAGGATTGCAACATCCACCACCAACATATCAAAGCTATCGGATATGTTTAGACAAGCAAAGCTCAAAATATTTCTAGAAAGGAGAATTTATGCTAGACTCGTGACCTGCAGCCATTCTTTTGTTTCTTTTGCCGTGTCACGACAATCCCTTCCGTTTCGGTCCACACAAACCCGAGGAGCTTTGTGCAAGTGTCATTTTTCTGGAAAGTCGTCATCAATCTCTATCGCATCAGTTTCACTCCGGCCGAAGAATGTAAACAAGTTGTTTCCGGCGTAGGGAAGAAATGCCATGTGATTCTGTTTGTACGCGGAAAGCTTTCTCTTTTTCATCTCACTAACTGCTCTCATCTGCATCGTCCATCTATCATGTTCTAAACGCGTAAGCCTGCGAGAGCCAGCGCTTGAACTGGCAGTTTCCCTCCATGTAATCACATCCAAAAAAAACTGAACAAAAGAGCAAGGAAGCCAAGAGGAGAGAGCTATTGTTTAGAAACGGGAGATGCTTGAATGAAGAGGAGAGCCGATAAGTAGGGGAGCTCTTGTCTCTGCCTGCCAGGAAGATTGGGCCCTAATTTGCTTATTTGTAGCTGTCACTTTTGCTTTAATGTGCCAAGCAATTTGGAGCAATTGACAGGCAGCAGCTAGAGGCGACAAAGACTTTTTCTGCTCCTATTTAACCCTGAGTCAGCTTTTTTTTTCTTTTATTTTTTTTCTGACACTTGTAGGACTTGGGCAGATGTCGCTCATATTTATAGATGCTTTTACTGCAGTCTTATCTGCCCTGCCTGTGTTCAGTAATTTGCTTCAGCTTTTATCTAATCTTTGAACATTTGTTTACTTTATGCTGCTTGCGAAATGAAGCAAACCGATGCCAGAAACGTTGAGTTCTTGAGACTGTCGTAAGCTCTGCGAGACGCGATAACAAGGCAGGAACGAACAGTTTGTCAGTCCTATAACGTTCTGCCCCTCGCTGAATTCTTTACTTCTTTACTCCCCTTGTGTATTTGATTATTTTATACATGCTGTTCTAGTTTCATCTCTTTTCTGCCTTTCTTTTGCTCATTATCGTAAACTTCAAGGTCTCTTTGCCATCTGGAAATCTATGAAACGTCCTTAAAATATTTGCCAGGGCGTACCGCTGTAGTTCAAAGAAAGTTTTTTTCTTCCATCCACCCATTTACTTATTTGTTCATTTTTCCTACAATGCATCTATTTTTGTACCATTATTGCAGCCATCCTATCCTTGTTTTTATGTCAGTTCTATATTTAAAACCTTCCTTTGTAAAAAATAATTTTATATATATATACATATATATATATATATATATGTAGCTCTGCCATTAATCCAGACTAAACTTTGTATTTATACTAAAAATATCCGGATAACTGAATGTTTCATTCAGAAAAAATGGGGAATTTGTAGATGAGAAAAAAATGTGTAGTTTTTCAAGGATTAGGACAGAGTCCTTTATATCCAGCTGTAATCCGACACCGTTTACGCATCTCTAACAAGACAAAAGCACACACACGCACGCGCACAAGAGCATGCAAGCATATTTTGCTTTGAGAAAGCTTTCTGAACTGGGAGGTTTTAATGTCACCCAGAAAAGTTCTCCAATCAATGAAATAAACAGAAAAGAAAAACATATAAAGGATGAATGGAAGAGAAAGAGACATAAGCAGCCGGCTTTACCTCCCAGCTCGTCTCTGTCATCCCCCCTTCAGGTGGAGCCTTGCTGTCAGTTAAGCCCTCCTACTCCCCAGCTCATCACACACACACACACACACACACACACACACACACACACACACACAATCTCCTGCTGAGCCGTACAATGGTGGATTGGCAACCCTAATACCACGGCTCGCTTTATCTGCCTGAATTAAAACCCAATTGGAGGAACAGCTGTGGGAATTGCTGGTTCAGGAAGAGCCTTTTTTTATTTATTTATTCAATGTTTTTCAGGAATTATGTGGGTGGGCACATTCTAGAAACAGTAGAAAAAGTAATCAGATACACAGAAGTTCATGATGTATCAGTGTGGAGATTGGAAGTGAACTAATTTCTGAATGTGCGGAGCAGTTGTTAGCCATTAGGAATGTTTTTTTTTTTTATCTTCCACTTATTGTGATTGTGTCTATGTATTCATACAACACACGGATCAGGCAGGAGACACAGGATAGATCCACTGTTTTTTTCTTTTTTGTTCTGGTGAGTGGAGCTGGAGAAGACACTAACTTATTACACATGTGAGTATGATAGAAATGCTACCCACATGTTTATGACACAGATGCAGCAGCTGCAGCTTTCTTGGCCAGTTACATTCGACGGTCATTATAAATCTCCTACTATCAGTTTTAGATTACTCAGATTTTTCTCGTGAGTAGCTGTTTCCCGTCTCCACATCTGCCTGCATATCGACAAAGCTTGTTAACGTAGTTCTGAACATGAGGAATTGTTGAAACCTTACGTCCTGCAACAACTTTGAAGTACATGTGTCACTTTTCCTGCGCTTTTTGTCCTGAACAGGGCTTTCGTGTTGTGTCAAGGGTGTGGAATTCACAGTGTTCTGCTGCATCTGGATGGAGTATATCACTTTTGGGTTAATGTACAAGATTTTACTGACCATTTGAAGAAGAAATTGCTCTCTATTATAAACTCAAAGTGGTCAGATGATTGTGAATCAAATTAATCAGAAAATAGGTCATGCTATCAGTTTCACTTTCAGTTTCAGTCTTCTAGAAGGTGAGTTGAACCTCATCAGTGCAGACAAACTAATTAAGCATGTTAGTTTTGGATCATTGGAGCCATATTGGAGGAAATGTGTTCTGTTTCAGTGGCACACATGTACATAATCTGGTAGCTTTGATCATTTAGTGTGTGCTAGTGTCAAATGCATATCAAAAGACTTATGTGTAATAATATAAGAATTAAACGTGGTGTCATTTAAATTAATTGAATAAAATGTTTCACATGTGAGCAGCTTTTTCAGATTATCTTTCTCACTGTCACTGGATGTCTCAAATAAAATTTAATTACTGTTGTTACACCTCAGAATGTAAACAAAACATCAATAAATTAAATACATTTATTTTTCTGCAAGATTAACATTATGAGTAAATTGCTTTAAGAAAGTTTATGGAGGATGGAAGTAAAGATTGTAGTTCAGGAAACCGCAGCACCGAAAGAGGCAGAAGACAAAAACGTTTCTACCAACATATTCAAACCTTGTTCCAAAACTCTCATTATCATCACCGTGTCTTTGCTCATGTTTCTGTCTGTCTTAGATCTCTGTGATGACAGCTCAGCAAAGCCCAAGTCAAAGAAAAGTCTAGTTTTTGAAGTCAGATGAGCTCTTGCGTACATGACCTTAGCTTCATTGCCGTCTGTGACTTAGAACCCCGCTGCAGGTCTCCTCCTGGGCTGTGCTGCAAGGTCATGTTTTTTTCCGTTCTCTCAAGTTTACTACCCCACTCATCGGCCGCATGCATTATACACTAGGTTTATTCTGCATGCTGACCTCCTGCATTCCTGAGGGAAGCACTTTTGAAGTTTGAGGGACAGAACCAGAGAGAGCAGCAGAGCGACTGTCTCGACATCGCTAATCCCCATTTGGCCCTCGTGTTAGCGTGAGCTCCTATTTTTCCTCTCTGAACTAATCCTGATGAAATAGTTTGAGGTGTTGTTGTTTTTTGGGGGTTTTTTTGCTAAATTGTCCGTTTTTTTCCTGGACAGTGCCCAGATTTGTCACCTGCTTTCACACTTTAGCAGATGTGCTAGACTTTTGGTGCTAACAGCTGTGGTCAAGAAAAGCTGTAATTATCTTCTGAGGGTGCTCTTGAAAACAGATCATTAAGGTTTCATGGGAAAATATACATTTATGGAGCTGCAGGGCTTTTGAAACCTCAAAACCAAAATGCTGTAGATTCTTTGATGTTCATTAATCATCTTTCTCTCTCTTTTTTTTTCCCAACCAGATTCTTCAGGACAGGTGACCTCCTCACCTTTAGGCTCTCCTACTTCCCATCGTGGAATGCATCCCTCTTTGCTGAGCCCCACCTCCATGGGACCCTCTGGCTCTCTCCATTCTCCCATCAGCACCCTGAGTTCACCGATGAACGGCCTCACCTCACCCTTCTCAGTCATTAGCTCACCCATGGGGCCGCACTCCATGAACTCACCTGGAATGGGCTACGGCCCCAGCATCAGCCCACAGGTGAGGCCTCAGGCAGACATAAACAATATGAACTTTTCCCATATTGTGCGACATTGTAACCACGAATTTCAGTGCGGCTTAATTGGGATTTTGTGATAAGATCTAAAAAGTGTGGTGTGTGTATGTTTTTAGCCAGTTTTAAGTTGATACATAAAAACAAAATCAAATTCTGCTAATATTCGGCATTGAATTCAACCACAGTTTGCCATCTTTTTGACATAGTTGTCTCCTGAAACAACATGAATTGTTGAACTAATTCAACAATTCATTGAGTTGGTTAGAAACATATCACAAATTCTTGTCTACTTTATGTTGGTCTGTCACATAAATGTTTGATTTTGTTTCGTTGAGATCAAACATCAGATACTTCAAGGATTACTATTACATTATATAATAGAAGTCCTGCAAATTGTTAAGATGTTTGTATGTAAATGTGATGTAGACTTCTTACTCGATCTATGAGGGGGTTTAAACTCGAAACTCTAAGAAAACCTAGTGGTGAATAAATGCTACTGCGTCCATCCACACCTACTTCATCTTTATTGGGTTTGTATTTGGCACAATTATGGCATTCTTTTTGAGAACAAACCAGACCAATAATGTTTAAAAAGGATTGTTTTAGTTCAGTGAGGGAGGAATTTGGGGGCATTGTGCTCATTGTTGGGATAGACCTCGACGACTACTGCAGTATATTTCTTTGGCTGTGTCATGAGTTTCCACTTTGCATACCTCTAACATATTTATGTATATTAAGCATCTCACTGCAGTGGATGCCTGCAACAGCGCTCTAGATGCTGATGAGAATGATGGAAGCTCCTTTGCCAGAATAGCAAGTGCAGGATTTATTAAGCCTTTTTAGCCCTAGAAAATTGTCATTCACAGTTAATGGAGAACATTACTCTCTAATTGTATTTTGCTTTATTACTATAAACACTAATTAATGTTGTTTGTAATTTGACTCATTTCAGTTTGTCTTCATGTAAACACCATTAGGAGCAAATCTTTCTTCATGTACAGCCACACAGCTACCCTTTCGTACAACAGATCTGTACTTTTTGGAAACTGAAATAATCAGATCTAATTTTGGCACAAGGTTTGAACCAGAGCAGCTCTGTTGGATGAGGCCCGTTTAGGAAATTGCAGCAGGATTACTTGTTTGGTTTTAGCCAGTCTGTTTATGAGACGTTTTTATTTAGTGTTTCTAGAGTCTGTGACGGTGACCGCACAAGTGACCCAAAACCACCTAATCAAAAGCAGCTCATTTAGTTATTTTCTTATGTAAACCTTGCTTTGCTTTCAAATGATTGGTTGTCTTTAAATCCGAGTGTGACATAAGTGTGACTGAGACATTTTGGGAGCGATGACTCTTCATGGTTCAGGTCCAGCCAAGCAATGACTAACATTTTTACAGAGCTTTCAACAGTTTTAGCTTTTAATAACTTTTAACTCGCATTAGAACACGTATTGACATGAAAAGATTTATGATATTTATTATGTTTCGTTTGCTGAACATTGGATGAAGCTGTTAAAACATGATTAAAAAAAGAGGAAGGGGGAAAAAGAAAATAGTGGAGGAATCGTGTGAAGTTGTTCCAGTTAGAAAACTTCTGGAAATTTCCTTTTTTGTGTGTGTTTTCACAAATATATCAAATATTTCAACCTGTGTTTCAATAAAACATGTACTCAGGCTGCAGGTTTAACTGCTTTAAATATTTAGTATTGTGATTTACAAGTGATCAAATATAACTTAGATTCCTGAAAAATACAGTGAAATATTGTTTTGTGCAGCTAAGTATTTTACTTTTAGTTGCTAAATTCTTCAAATACTGCAATCCTCTTTCAAAGCAGATTTAGATAAGCTCATTTCAAACACTAAAACACTTGTACAAATTGGCAAAAACGCATTTCAATTTCACCGCTTTTGTTCCAAATTATACATTTTCTGATAAATCGTGGTTTTTCAAAAAGGAAAAATTTTTAGAAAATACCCATATTTCTTCTGGGGTTAGCTTTCAAGCAACACATCAAATAAGCATGTTTTCTTAAAATACTTGCCTTTAGCTTGTTTCGAGTTTAATTACACCTTGCGAAACCAGAGAGATCAATGTTTAGCAGCCACCACTATGGTTTTCCTAAATCACAGGCCAACACAGCTGCCCTGTAAACCAGGCAGACAAACCGGTCATGTTTCATGTCTTACAAACTGCACTCAAACATCCCATAAGTGCAAATCAGAGGCCCTTAAGACTTGCACACTCAGACGCGTACACCATTATACAATTTTCCACAGAGGCCCCGATTTGACCCCGTGGCACAGCCAATCAAGGCCTATTCAAAAACACCAGCTTCAGCTCTGTGCTTTTATTACTAAAGCATCCATGTCACTTTCTCCCACTGGCTCTCTCTGTCTTTTTCTTTTTGTCTGGGCTTTTTTTTTTCTCCCGTTTGCCTTTTTCGTTCTTTCTTTCTTTTTTTTTTGTCACATCGTCTCAATTTTCCCATTTTTTCCTGCTCTGTCTCTTGTGTTCCATCAAAAAGGCTCCTTGGCATTAACAACACACACACACGCACACACACACACTCACACATGCACAATTAAGACATCAAAGCTTCCAGTGTCCCAGTTTCAGTCTGGACCCATATCTGAAATTAAAATTGTTTCTCCCCACAAAATGCATTCGCTAGACCTTTTTTGTGTTTATTGATAATTGAGTTAAAGAATCCCGACAATGTGCTGCTATTTAGGGATGGGCTCCCTCCCTCTCTCTCTCTCTGTTGTTAAGCTCATCTGCACCTTCATAAGGAACGCGTCCCACATGTAATAGAGTTAGGAGGGGATTAGGGCCACTTTATGAAAACGGATGATATTTTTCATAGCTAGAAAGCTCCCGTCCTTCTCCCCATCCTCCTCTTTCTGATTCTTCTTTTCTTTTTATTCCCAGAACTTTTGTTTGGGCTCCTCTTCGTGTACTGTAGTAGCACACTTTAGGCTTTCAGGTTAGGAGTGTTTTGGAAAGGGGTGAATTTGGGTTTATCTGTCTCATTTGAATCCCTGATGGAGGCGTGTGCGATGTTCCTTCAGTGATACACAAAGGCAAATTCAAAACATCCGATCCATGACTTTTGGGGATTGGATTAAGGCTTCCTAATGATTTTTGCCTGAGGCTTAAATGCAAAATGTATGTGCAATGGACCCGCGCTATGCATGGGGTTAGAGGTTGCTGCCACCCACGAATAGCTAAAATACACAAATACCTGAGACGCTCTCTAAAAAAACTCTAACTAATTATTTTAAAAGTCTAAACACCAAATATTCCTTAACATAAGCATGCACATTGGAAACTGTACTAGCATTAAAACAGAAGCTAATATCTAGAGTCTTCCTCATTTCCACTTTTTGAGGAACAGCCAATCATCACCAAGGAAGATGAATGGCGCTTTTGGATTGGCTAGTTTGCAAACTCCAGCCAGTAGCATGTCAAGCATCACTGCACTAAGGGATTTCAACCTCCCAAGCTAAGTTTTCTTTTGAACATTTAAGATATTTCCTACAAAACAAGATTTTTAAAAAAATAGCACCGTTAATGTTCAAAATATATTTTGTAAATCTCTTTATTTAAAATTAAAGGTTGCTATAACTAACTGTACTGTTTCTGTGAGATGGAATAAAGCAAACAAACAAGACTTGGTTTTCTTTTATTATTATTTTCAGCTTCTGTAACAGGAACTTTGAACATTTAGCTGCAACAAGCGAGATCATCCCTAGAACTGAGTGCCTGACTAGTCTAAGTAATCAAAGACGAAGGGCCTTGATCAGAGTGATGACCAAGAATCTGGTGTTCTCTGGGGAATCTAGAGGAACCAGCCACAAGGTCAACCAGTGCCAACACGCTTCATCAATCAATCCCTTATGGTAGATTGACCTGACAGACTGTGCTCTGCTGTGAGAAGCAGCATTAACCTCTTCAGGAATTTGAGAAGAACTTCTGTTCCTTTGACAGACCAAACCTTTTGATAGCTGCTGACCACTGCAGACATGGAGCACCCCACAGAACACAACTCGGTCCTCTGCAAATTCACTCAAATCTTCACACTTTTTCCTGATTTTCACTCATTCACTTTGACAAAAAGTGAATGATATACCCCACCCACAACCCGATGTCAATGTCAGGAGATAACCGGTGTTGTTTGCTTCGTCTGTCACTGGTCTTAATTTGAACATTTGGCAAACTTCCTTAATTAACTAAACATGACTAAATCCTGAAAATATCCTACAGCTACATCAGTTGTTCCTCCAAAAGTATCACAACAAGTGCTTGTTTTGAGCCCCTTGCAGTGATGCGTGACCCTTTTGAGCCCCTTGCAGTGATGCGTGACCCCCGTGCCTTACAGGTGCTCACCTGTTAGGCACTACTGGCAATACAAAGTAAAAAAAGGTATCGACTTAATTATGAAACTAATCAATTAATTGGATAAAATGACGCAACAGATTCAACTTAAATACAATAAATGTGACTCTGCAATTGCAGAGTCTGCAGCAGGGTGGAGAGCAGCAGTCGGACGGGCTCAGAGGTTAAAGTCGGCGGTGTTGCCCTGTAGCCGTGAGGCGCGGCACCTCTGATGAGACGTGATTTGAGTCAGACGGCGTATGCCGCTTGCCCTTAACACTTGGCTGACTAGCCTTTTTCAAGAGCACTTAACTGGAACGAGGTCGCTGCTCGGCTCAGCCTCTACTGTATTTAACCGTCCTGCCTTTGCTAACCACACACATTTTACAGGCATATACTTTAATTTTGATGATTTACCAGGCATATATCGCGCTGTGCAGTGTCCCTCCTTTACTTCTTGCTGCCCTCAAGAAGGTTCTTCTCAGCATGAAGCGCAATCAAGAGCTTTTTTGTTCAAGTACAAAAACATGTAACAGGGTTTAAAATCACAGTAAAACACTTAGTTTCTTACTGGAACCTGCTTCATTTTCCCCTAAATATGGTAATAATAAAAATAAGTGAGGCATAACATCAAATATCCACAAGACTGCTTGATGAAAGCGGGGACAGGATGACTAAATGTTCTGTTCTTTCAGTAGTTTTGCATGTTTCAAACACCAAACCACATCTAAAGCCTTTTTCACCAGTCAGTTCTTACATCTTAAACAGCCATGCTTCTCATCTGTCCCTAGCTGTCCTTTTTAACTTTTCAGGAAGGACCTTGTAGGTTTCTCATGGCTGATGACTGCGTTCTGGTTGCCTCCTTGGTTTTAATGAAGGAGATCAGAAAGGAAACTACATATTCTTTGCAAAGAGGCCACATATTGACTGAGTTTTACTGTCACTCAAGATGCACGGAGGGTCTGTGGGTTTGCTTTCAGAAGGCTGGTCTTTGTTTGTGGAGGTAAAGGACGAGGAGATCTGCAGGATTCAATCTTGAGCATGTGGTTTTAAGGCTTCGGAGGCCACAACAGGGCTCTTTCTGATCAGACTCTTCAGCGGTTTGGTCCTCAGGGTTCAACACACCGACAGTACAGACCATCCTTCTCTATCAGAGACGCCTCAACTTTTTTGTGCAGCTGGAAGGGATTATGTGTTGGGGTTGGAACACATTTCACACTTCCACTTACAATAGCAGGAGTTGTGTGGCTGTTGTCTTTTGCTGAAAAAGGGGTCCTTTATTATCAGACCACTGCAGGGTCCAACTTTCCATTTTGCGGCTTAAACCAGTACCCCTTTGGCTTCTGCGCTTTGGTTCTGAAATCTCCCCGAGGATCCTAAACCAACAACGGGCCCCTGTTGTTTCTCAGTTTCCCAGTTTGCCTTCAAAAAAAAAGGAAAATACATACAAAGCATGACTGTTTCTGGATTTGGACGCAACATAAACACTGATGCAGAAAAAAGGTGTAAATGTTTTACAAGAAAACGGAACGCGCGCTTAATAAGTTATAAACGAGCGGCGGCGGTGATGTCATGTTCCAGCTCCGAGGGCGACGTGTTCAGACGGGAGTCGCTAGGAGACAAAAACAGAAAATATTCAAAAGAATGAAACCGGTGGAGCTCAGGCTATTCCTGCATGGGAGTCATGAAGTCCATTCCACTACTTAAGGTTTTGATGGCTACTGCGGTCACTCTGCATGATGTCATGGTCGCCATGTCACATAAAGGGACTCTGTTTAGGCTCCTTGAGTAACCATTAAGGGTTTCTCATGTCAATTAACCTTATATTGGAAAATATTTTTTTTTCAAAACCTCTTTGCAGGTAGCAAATAAAAATCAGATGAAAATATAATTTTTTCCCCCCAATACTCCTTTCTGCATCTAATGTAATGGTCCAGTTTTCATGCACTTAGCACACAGCACTTAAGTCATTGTTTAGGGAAGCTTTGCTCGTCTTTGACGCAAATCCTTATTTTGAGAACTACAAGTAGACTCTGCTGCATCTGTTCATTATTATAATCGTTCCACCCATTGTTGGGACAAAACTCAAGTTTCTGCCAGAGAGGGCTTTCAGTCTGAAATATACGCAGGAATTGTTGTTGTAAAGAAGTCAAAGTGGCATGAATGCAAGGAGAGCAAAGGCCTCCACTCAAAACATAGGTTTATTTATGAAAAGGGAAAACGGCACAGCACATTTCCGGTTCAATTATTTGTTTTGACAAAATCTAGGTCCTGATTTGGAGATGAGACCTGACAAAACTTTATTTTATTATTTTAATTGCCCTTTTCAAGCATAATTGTAGTGTTTGGTGCTTTACACAAATAATAAACAAGGATTCAAATATAATAGATTGATGTATAAAACATAAAGCTAGCAATTATAAAATAAAAATACACTTCACCAGTAATAGGTTGGACCTTCTTTCACCTTCAGTACCGTCCTAATTCTTCAGTTTTTCAAATATTCTTAGTGATTTTGGTGCAGATTGAGATGATAACGTCATACCAATAAATCATTACTGTTTAAACTTTTCCTTTAATAACATAAAGTTACCTAATTTTTAAAGTACAATCAGTAATACTTTTATAACAAATTTATATCAGTAATGATTTATTGGTTAATGTCAAGTTGTCATAACAAAGACATTTTGAATAATGTCAACTTTGTATTAAAAGTGTCATAATTTACCGAATGACACTTTATGACAACAGTCATAAATATTCATGAAGGCTTATTCATGTTCATGACAGACGTTATGTCATGTTTATGACAGTGTCATGTCAGTCTTATTCACCCCCTTCAAATAAAGTATTACAAAAAAAACAAAAAAAACAGAGCTGGACCTAGAACTGAATCCTGCAGAACACCATATTTCACCCTATTCACATTTACAGAATGCAATGCATCACATAGATGAGACTGAAACTACATTATAAACTCAAGACTGTGTGGCAACGTAAGATATTTTTTAACCAAACGGCTTTAATACTGTAATTCACTTTGAAGCTGCACTGAAACTCCAGGACTTGTTGTGTTGGAAACTCAGAGTAGGTGCCAACATATGCATATCTACAGGGCAGCAGAAGCAGTGACATTAGGCTTAGGTTTCAAACAATGTTCTACGGAAGCAGGCGCATGGCTTTGCGGTTGAAGTGCCTCAGGGGAACACATTTATTTTAGAGCTTGGAATAATCTCTTTTGGATCTAATTGCATCTATTGGTGTGATCTTACTGCAAGACAATACTGTCTTGTGGGCTGACATGTACACCGTGGCATGTCTATGAAGAACAATACCGACTCTCTCCCACATGTGAAAGGTGAAGTTAGTGAGTGGATTTTTTTACCCCATGTTTCTTTTATTTAAATGTCTTGTTTATCTCTGTTATTATTTGCTCTTTGTGATGATTTTAAACAATAATGGGGGAAGAGAGGCAAATATGAACTAGAAACACAGTTTACATTTTTGTTGAGAATCAGACGGCCTCTTTTTGCCAATTAATTTGGTATCCAGCACAAACACCATCCCCAAAGCATTTCTGACTCATAAATATGCACACACTAGAATAAAAATCTGAGACAGAATGACACAAATGTGAAAAAAAAAACCTAAGTGTGCTTCATTGAGATGAACAGGTACATTTTAGTATATTAAAATCACCATATGCAGTGGAGAAATGTTATGCCGTTGCTTACACAATGGTGGAGAAGATTGCTGTTTTGACAGAGAGTCACTGACACCATCTACAGAGAGTTTGCCACAAAAAGACATTTCCTGTAATCTGTATAGATGCACAAAAGTGGGAAATTGAGTGGAAGGAAAAAGCTTAGTAGGAAAAGCTTCACATGCAAAGTACAGAACGTGGTCTGGGTTTCTTTCGCTTGGAAAGCTGCCTTAGTGTGGGGTGTTTGCTGCAATTAACCAGTTAATCGCATGATTGATCAGATTGAGCTGCATTTAATATGTTTTTTAATATTAACAATCAAAATCAAAAGTTACAGCAATTTTGTTTACAAAACAAAAATCAATAGATGTTTTTGATTATCAGAGGCTTTTATTTCCATTATAGGTATTATTCTTTGTTGTCGTATTTTATTTCGGATATTCAAAATACCTTCCAGTTTTTACGTAAACTGTTCTCGACAAAATGCGAAGGGAAAACATGCATTATTATGCCATTACCAATACACTATTTGAAAATGGTTTCAAAACAACATTATTGTTTATCACAGTAATTACTGGGACAGTTTATTGTCCAGTAAAATAATTTAACGACATTCTATGGTGGGTGTCAGTGAATTGGCAGTGGGTGTTTTAATTCTGGACTTCTGTCCTTTAAAAAAAAAAAAAAAAAAGGAACCAAATCCCTGGCAGCACTAGATTTTTGCGACTAGTGTTAATTAATTCTTTGAAAGACATTTAACTTGTCTGGACCTCAATAAGCGCACAGCAAAGACCAGACTGGGTGACCGCTGTTCTGTCCGTCTGCATTTATCCCATTTCATGCTTGTTTAAGGACCTAATAAGGCAGAAAAAAAAACCTGTTTGCTTCTCAGTTTCAAGGTGGAAATAGTCATGAAAGAATATTGAACACAGTGGCTATGTGACACCTTAATACTCAAGTAAAGAAGTCTTTTAAAAGCTGGATCACTTGCACGGGGATTTACCCACCCCATTATCTACTCAGGGACAGACAGGAAGGAATTAATCAAAGAAATCCTAAACGCCGTCGTGGTTTGACACAAAAATACCCCTTGAATTATTACTGGATTATGTGCAGTTTGACAAAAGAAATTGCCTCTGCTCATTCTCATGCAGCACACCAGAGCACACTTAGAAAGATATGATCTATCACCAGATGTTTGCATACACACAGAAAATGTATGCCTGGACTGGATCTCATCTTTATGCTGAAAAGGCTGTTGGATCCAAAAACAAGCTGCATGATCTCAAGTTTTTAATAAAAGATGGCATTCATGTCCTAAATAGAGTTTCACAATAAATGTAAATACTGCCAGAATCTGACTTTATGTTTGAACTTTCGAACTGTTTTCTCAACACACACACACACACACACACACACACACACACACACACACACACACACACACACACACACACATACAGCCAGATGGGTGGGAAATGTTGGCAAACGGAGACAAACCAACATTTGTTAAAACACCTTAGGGATCGCTTGGATGTAGTTCTTGGACAGAATACATTAAAAAGTTTGTGCATGCATGCATTGTTTCCGAGACATTGTTGAACAATATTCCAATTCTATTTACAGTAATGGAAAACTCGATTTAATAATATAGCTGGCTATAAACAGCTCTGTCTGATAGTCAGGTACCGTTCATTCAAGAGACTGAATAGTTGATGATCACCAAGGTGATTATACATAATCAGGACTGATGCATGCAGGTGTGTGTTAGCACAATGTCAAGGAGGAAAGACATCAGTAATCATATTAGAGAAGCAGAGTCTGCCTCACATCAATCTGGGAAGGGTTATACGGCCATTAAAGACAATTTATAGTCACGTTACGGTGTTAAGTGGAAACATTTAAAATGGCTACTAATTAACTCAGGCCGGACGTACTGGCAAATTCGCCAAAAAGTCAGACAACTACAAGAAAGAAAACCCACAAAGAACTAACTCCACCTCAGACTCAACCGGCTGTTTGGAAAAAACGAAGGAAAGGTTGAAGGAGAACGTGTCTTCTGTCTCAAAATAAATTGAATCAAGTTACACCTCACGAAACCACAAGATCCTTGGTCAATGCAGAGATGTTTGGTCACAATACAGTTCAATAGGTTTAGAGGGAAAAGATGCAACATATGCTGCATGGTGCAAGTTTCTGTGTAATGGTCAGTGTGATATTTGCCCACATGTGAGGATCTGTTCCACATAAAACCACATCCTCTTCAGGACTCACAGAAGCCTGAAAGCACAGAATCAACCGCATGCATGGAGGAGTGTGTGTTACAGTCATGTCTGCTTGCACACACAAAATCACACGTTGGAGCGCACACGCAACAAAAACATACAAACGCATGTTTGAAATGCACCCGAGCCCTGCGTGCGCTCTCACAAATGCTAAAAACACACGCTCAGATGCTGCCACGCTGAGGTGACGCAACAGCTGAAAGTCGCTGCATGTTTCCACTTTGCCCCGTCAGGTTCAGCTGTTTTCCGCCACTGATAGTCTCACTAAAATCGCCTCTTTTTTCCTCAGCAAGAGAACTGCACACCAGCTCTCTTTCTCTCTCACACACAGACATGTATCTAAACTGAGCCAGTAGAGCTTCGTTTTATCTGTTGTGGCACAGCATGGGGCGAGTTGTAAACCTCGGAGCTGTCTGGAATCATGTCTGCTGCTGCTAAGCCACCAGGAGAGAGCCGAGGCTGCGTTTTATTACAGCCTGCGACAATAATCATGAAGTTGTTTTACAGAAAGGATTGCTTTAAAGGAATTTTTATGAAACCACAGAAGGATTTTGTTAACGGTTGATAAATAATTACTTGCTCACTTGGTTCTCAGTAATGCGGATAATTTCCAAGACAAGAGATTTTCTGCTGCACTTGCACCTTCCGCCTCCATGGAAACCGAGTTTTTGGCGCCAAAACTTGAGATTCCTAAGAGGTGGATTTGTGATGCGGCCATGTTGACTGCAACTCCAGGAATAGGTTTCGTATCTGCTTGTTTCGTCCGGACTCTGTGCCGCTTACCATCAAATCTGAGTCGAAAAAGTAACATGGCTGTGAGTAAATGATAAACGGTCCAAGAAAACCTAAGCTACAGGTGATTCGAGAAAATCTGCAGCCGGCCGCTGACTTTGAGTTTGATGCAGTGTTGCCAACCCGTCAGTGGGAGAAGTAGCTATTGACTATTGTAGAAGGTGCTGAATAATTTCACTCTCTGGTTTGCATAGTTTGTCTTGAGTGAAGTAAGTAGTTGTGTTTCCATTACAAATGTGTGTAAATCTTTTTTCTGCTAAAATGGGAGAAAAAAAAACAAAAAACGCAATTTCGATGTTTCCGTTTAAATAAGAAATGAAATAAAAATCAAATGTGAATCAGGCTGTCCAGCTCGATAAAAATCCTGGCAGCGACACGTTAACAGTTACATAACATGTATCAGTGAAAAAAAATGTTTCCATTTAAATTTTGCTAAATACATTTACTTTGCATCTACTGAACAGCCGCCTTTCCTTAGCACAAAAACGTTTTATAGAAAAACATGTTTTTGTTTCTCAAAATTGTCCTTTCCTGCATTCTGATTCTGCAAGTTCATCCACACAGCGAAGCGGGATAAATGTTTCCGCGGATAAACATTTGTGAGCCGTTTGCATTCAAAACCGGTGTCTGATATTCAAACGGTCCCAGGAGAGACGGGCTTGTCTCACTGCGATCCCCTGAAGGCACACAGGCTAGTCAGGGGTCCATTAACAGGCCTCCCTGTGTGAAACCCGATCCACTGTCTCTGCTGATGTGTGTCCGGATAAGACTCTGGCACACAAACACACACCGCAGCGAGCAGAAGAAAGTTCCTCCTCGCTCCTCCCGTGCGCTCTGCGGAGCTGTCCAGATAAGTTTGCTTTCAGGAGGAAGTGATCGTCACGAGGTGTCAGAGGTGAAAGGGCAGCGGGGGTTATCTGGAGGTGAGATCTCGACCTGATCCCTGTCCTCACCTCTCCTGAGTTTGCCATTTAGGCCTCTCCCTTCTTTCAACAGGGGATTTGAGCGCTGCCCGCTGACTTCCTGCCACTTCACGTTCTATTTTTGGATGTTTTTTGTTTTTTTTTCTTTAAAGCTTCACGCCTCGAGGCAAAAGTAAATTAAAGCTACAAAAAATTAATCATACTTAAGATAAGCAGCTTGCAGCCGGCGATACGGCGGCGGGCAGTGAGATCTGTAACAGTGGATTGTAAGGCAGAGCGCTCTGTTCCTGGACATGCCGCTCCTGCTGCACAATGGAAAACCTTCTGAAGGAGTTTCATTACAGCGTTTTGGAAGAAAACACTTAGAGATAAGTTCCTCGATTTTAACCAAGGTGCCCTTGAATAAAAAACAGGTGAAGATCCACGTAAGGAGTTGATTTCTCCCGTTTGAAGTGCCGTTGCGGCGCTCTGACTCTGAATCACGCTAAGCCCGTCTTAGGCTGAGGCTTCTTCTGTTTCGGCTCTTCTTCCCTTTTCGTCCTCTGTTGCCTCGAAGGACGGACGACTCCTCCACCGTGTGTCTTAGCATGCTGACAGTTGAACGGACTCGCTTTTTTTTTTTTCTTCCCCCTTACGAGGAAACTCGTAATGCATCTTGTGTTAATGCGACTTTCCGTGTTCCAGCACTGAACATATAATCAAAATGCAACAGCTCTGCGACGAATTCGACACCCGCAAGCAGAAGCGGTACCAGTTAGACGTCCTTCACGGCGCATTACATAACACCTGCAGCACACGAAGCGTTCCAGCCGCTCACGCTGTACATTGTTCCTCTGGAAATCTTCTGTCCTACATTTCAGGCCTTGAAATGAATCGTTCCTCTTCCATATTCTGATTAAGTTTAAGTCTAAGGCTTCTTATTAGCCTTTGACCCTGTGTGCTGGGGTTTCCCTGAGCGGTGTAGATGCACCTACAGCTGATATACCTCCCTATCAACCATTGTGTGTGTGTGTGTGTGTTTGTGTTGTAAGGGAGAGCTCATGTATTCTATTTCCAGTACTGGTCCTGAGCTACTTTAATCCCCTCGCCTTGTCTCTATTGCCATTGGCAATAGAGAAAGAAACCCCCCGAGCCCCCAGTCTGCCCACCCCTCCCAGGCTTTCTGCCTCTGTCTTGCTGGGATTGAGTTGCAAGTTTACTGAAAATAGCCTGTGAGAGGCAGAATCTTTTCTGTCAGGCAGACAGAGGGTTTGATAGAGACAATCCCGGCCGAGGAGACAGCTCTGCGAGTGCTGCGCTACGGGGGGAGAAAAAAAAAACTAGAGTCAGGCATTTGAGGGAGGTAAGACCTCAAACTGTGAGTGTGTGTTTGTGTGTGGTGTGTATTTGTAATCCTGTAAATGAATGTGCACTCATGTCATGTTTCCAGCTTTTATAGCTCAGATAAGGTCTTTTTTTCCTCTTTTTTTCTTGATTTTCTTTGGTTTTCTGAACAAAAAGTGTTTTTTCAACATATGACAGGGGCATATTTATAATTATATTAGAGGAGGTTAATAAAAATTGACTTTTAATGCTGAAATATCAGCTTACTGAAATGTACACTGTACAGCACATGATTAGGGCAACTTTTTTCATAAACCACTGCAACAGGCGGGTTTAGTATGTAAAGCTCAGCCTGTGACTTTGCTGATGTCTTGGGGAAGAACCAGGTTGCTGCTGTTGGTAAAACACCAACAGCAGCAGACGACATGAGATTTCTCCATTTTTTCCTTCCACTAAACTTTCCATTAATATTATTATTATTTCTGTTGCCATTAATGTGACTTACCATCCTCGTGAATGGTGTCACTTACTGTTCAACAACTGCCAAGTCAGATTTTGTAGGCCATTTATGTTTCATTTTGAATTTAATTTTGTGATTTGCGATCTTTCCAACTATAAACCATAAAAAAGTTTCTCTTCTTTTTTTCTTTTTACTAACTGACTTTCTCTTTCAGATTGAATCTTTTTGGAAGCATTAATATTTGATTGTGTGTCACATTTTTGTGTTTTTGTGAAAAAAGAGATCATGAAGATCAAACCAGGAGGTGATGTCACAGCAGGACCTAAAGATTTTCCTTTGTCGCAGTAAAATCATCCATTTTTGTGGATGCTTCTGGGAAATATCTGTCAGTAATTCAAACCCTTTCAGTCTGAAACTCTGCTCATCTCCGCAGAGTTGCTGTAACTCTCCACATGTCACGCTGAATCGTACAGAAACATGGATGAAAGGAAGCAAGGGAATCTGTATTTTTGAATTTTTCTATTTTAGCTGATGGTGAAGCACTGTGTGGTCAGGAGTATTTCTGTTTATGGATGGACTGCATGAGCTGCGCTTCTCGTAGCGATGCTGTTAAACAGGACTCATATTCTGGGCTGTTGGAGTTTAAAAAAAAAAAAAAGATGAAAAAAGAGGCCTGGAGCCACAGCAGCCCTGTGAGAACAGCAGCATAATGCTCTGTATTACTGTAAGGGAGTTTTCTGACCCGGAGCTGGAAGGTCTAATGAAAATTGCTGAATTGCAATATGGAGTTAGATACACCAGTCCTACAAAAACCCCCCAAAACCTATAAATGGAACAAATGCATAAAGTTCTCAGTTTTGTTTGACAACTCGCCTGGTTTATTTTTTCTAGATGGACTAGATTAATAGATTAACAGCCTGTACTTGATCTTTTGGTTTCTTGGCACTTGATCAGTTTAACGAGACAAGATATATATATTTTTTAAGTTCAAAGCTTTTACGTTTTCAAAGCTTCAAACTCCTGCAATGATTTGTGATGAATAAGTTGGTTTCTCTCTTGTTCTGAACTCTGTAGAACCATATCCTCTTATCTTGAACCTTGGTCATAAAATAAAATTCAGAGTACACCGCAAGCTTTAGGCTTTCACACAATTATTTTCTGTCCTACACCCAGAGCGCGTTCTCAAGCTGACAACGTTGTTGTGTCCACATGTATATATTTAATAAAACAGCTTTCATTTGCTTTGCCAACTTGTGCTGAACCAGCAGACTTTTACATTTCTCATTTTGTTATGAGGTAGTTGTTTTGGCTAGCTTGTGTAATGAACTGCGTTTAGTCATTGTGAAGTACGTGCATCCGGCCATGCAACATTTATCCTCTCTGGAAGCGACGTTTAGGCAGTTGAAATAATTTGACCCTCCTGGCTTTTCGGTTTCAGCAGAAGGCAAGGAGAGGCCTCTTTGGGAGAACATTTCTCAGACAGAAGGTATCAGGCAGCAGCTGAAGTTGTGTTTAAAAGCTGCAGTTTGCACTGCTGCTGCAACAAATTCTGCCTCTTTATTCCGCTGTGCTGTTAAATTTTGCAGCGTAGTTATGCTAGCACCGAGCATTTTGGAGCCAGCGGGGCTTGTAGGGGGCATGAATAAAAGAGTTTCTGAGGTTGAGTGGTGCAGCATCCCCGCCGCACCAGATTTAGATCTAAGAGAGGAGGGAAGAAGACTTCTGGGACTGCTAATAATTCACTTTACATAATTTCCTCTTCTTTTTTTCTTCTTCTTCTTCTTAAGTTTGGTCAATTGGTTAAAACTCCACACGACAAACTTCATCCTAATGCCTGCTTTAAGTAACATGTATTTAACTCCACAGGCGCTAGCTAGCAGCCGCTGTGCAGTGAGCTGTGTGATATTGCCTGTTTTGAGTTCAGAGGGTCTGCTTTTGTGACCCGTCGGCGTGTGTGTTTGTGTGTGTGTTGGTGTTTCAGTTGAACTCTCCGATGAACTCGGTCAGCAGCACGGAGGACATTAAGCCCCCGCTGGGCCTCAATGGCGTGATGAAGGTGCCCGCTCAGCCCTCAGGCACGGCTCTGTCGCTCACCAAACACATCTGCGCCATCTGCGGCGACCGCTCCTCAGGTGAGTGCACCGACGCCGGGACGGCCGTCAATACACCCCAGGTGTGTCTCAGTCAGTCGGAATGTTATTGACAAGTTCAATTAGTCGTTTCATTCAAAAAGTGAATTTTTTCCGTTTCACTCGGCTCGGTGGTGGAGCAGGAACACCACTGGGTTCGATTCCCTGGGTTCTTTCGCTGCCCTACTTCCTGTCCTGCTACTCATAAATAAAGGCCACTATTTCCCAAAAAAATAAAAATTTCTTAATATGTTCTGTATATTTGTTACACACAGAATGCTATATTTTAAGCATTCAAAATGGTCACTTTAGCTTAGAAAAACAGATTTTTCTTGAGGATAATCAATCTTTAACGGTAAGATAGAAAGCAAGGGTAAGACACAGAGTGCTGCATCCATGCACATTATTAAGAAATTGAGTGAAAGGAAAAAATACAGTAGAAACTGTACCAAGCCCTGGAGAGGATCAAGCAGTAAGAGTAGATTCAAAAGGCACAGAGTGTCTGTGTATGTGTATAACTGGAAAGTTGAGTGGAAGGAAAAGGTTTTGCAAAAGCAACAGGGATATCTGCAACTCATTCAACATTTTTAGGGAGATTTATACAGTGTGGACTTTGCTTGGAGTCATCACTTTAAAAGAAACCGCACATGGACATGTGACTGCTGTGGGGCTAATTAATATATTCTTTTAGACAGCACAAATAATACGTCAGTTGTAGCCTCTTAATTTTTCACTACTTCACTTTTTCCATTCACTAAACTTCATTAATATGCTTCCTCAGTCCTCTTTATTGACATTTGTGAAGTCTATTTTCGTGAAGGTCATAACATCCTCATAAAATAATAATATCTCTCCTAAAATCTGTTTTTATTGGTCTCCTGTTGGGGGTTTTTATGAGCTCATCAAAAATCAACAGGAAAGAAACTCTACCCCACTCTGTCCCTGATTATATCACCATGAGCTGTTGATCCCTGGAAGGTTTGAAATAATCTGTAAACAGCTCGGATGACACCGTCTCTCATTATTACCTAATTAAAAGGAAGTCGGACTACCCCCAAATCTGGCTTAATCCTTCTGGAGCCGCACTAGAAAACCTCCGAAGGAGATCTAAACACGATCGCCGGCAGAGAGCAACCCCGCTGACCACTCTGGCACAACTACAGACTGCCGCCTCTTGCAGTCGGACTCCTCCTGGAAGGACAACAGTCAGCGTAATTCTTCAGAAATCTCTGCTATGTGGTAGGGAAGCCAGAGTCAGGCCACACTTTGGGGGGAAAAGCACATGAAGGCTGCAGCAAGGAGGCGCTTCAGAACCAACATAAATCACGAGGCAAAAGGTCTTAAAGTTAGAAGCAACCAAACCTCACATCGACTTCTACTGAAATACAGAAATACTGTATGTGTGGGAAACTGCACAACGTTGATGTTATTAGTGGGGGAAACTAAAACCTACCAGAGGTGCAGCTGGAGGTGAAAACAAACAGACTGAACCGAATAGAAATATATTATTGTTCAGTCCCAAATACAAAACACATAATTCTGACAAACTTGGCCTAAATTTTGCTTTGGCTTTAAAAAGTGTAAATCTGCAGGACAAATCAGCAAAATACATTGGTTTCTCTTTTAATATTTCAAAATTGCTTACTCTGATTTGAAAAGTCAAATCTGACATTGCTGAAAGTGCTGTTTAACAAAGCATCTTCCTTCCAAAGTCATGATAATCCTGAGTTATTGTTTGACCTAGAGTAACTGAGGTTTTTGCAGAGTCAAAAATTTAATCAATTCCTTATTTTTTTATTTTCCAGCATAAACAAATAGATGACTGTTGAATCATTTTTCCAGAGAAGTCCATTAAAAGCTTTTAACCTTTTGGGGTTAGGTGAATTTTGTTGTCATCCTGCGTCATCGGAGTTGCTTCCGCCCGGTAGGGGAGGAGGGAGAATCAAAACAGTGTTAAATAGCAAGTCATGCTTCATTTGGTGCTGCTCAAGGGCTTTATTTATCTTCTCTGGTGGTCTAAGCGGCAGATATTGAACAAAGAAACAGTTTGAGGAACACTGAAGATGGAAAATGGGCTCCATCCATCATAAAAAACAAAAGCTGTGGCTGTTAGGAACAAGAGGCCGACATGAGAACAGAGTCCTGGTGGAATCTGTCCTCAGTGAGCCTTTGTTTCCCCTCACAACCACAACATAAACTACGGACTCAAGAGTCTGTTCACTTTGATAGAACAAAGAAATAATTATGATCAGATGCTTATCGGACTACAGCTCCCATATGCTGCTAACATGACCGTTAGCAGCATATGTTAGCGCCGTGTCTTCAGTGTAAGTAGCAGGTTGTTGGCTAGCAGCTGGTTTTGTGTTTTGAGCACAACTTGAGTGCAGCAGTTCTTCTTAGTTATTTATTCAGAGCTGTGTGTCACATAAATAAGCACCTGTGGAGAGCACTGGGATGCCTGCTTTGACCCAAGGTGAAAAACAGATGTAATCTTCATGCATTTTTATGTCACAGACACAAACCTTTACTTTGCTTTGGGGGGAATTTATGTCTTAGACCAACATGTAATTTGGTAGTTAGGAACCACAACCATCTGCGAATGGCTTTAATCCACAAATACTTCGGATCCCTTCAAACAACGCTGCCTATTTTAATAGTTCAAACACCAAACGTACTTTAATATGCATTAATGCACACAGAGAAAACTGAAAAAAGAGAATGGCGCTCCTGGATTGGCTGGTTTGCAAACACCAAAAAAGCTAAATGCACAAATAATGAACTATGAATAGGTGAGGATCGACTGTGCATGTTCTTTTATTTTATTTTATTTTATTTATTTAGTTAGTTCTGCAAATAAAAATCTGAAAAGTGTGGCATGTATGTGTATTCAGCTCCTCAGTTACTGTATACTATCAGCTTTTTACGTCTTCAGACTAAAATTTAGTCTGTTGTAGCTCTGGCTGCATGTTTAGTGTTTTGGTTCTGCTCTAATCTGAGCCTCCACTAAAGTATTTATTCAGAATGGTCCTTCATGTCCCTGCAGAAAAAAAGCATCCTCCACAGCATGATGCTACCACCACCATGTTTCAGTTTAAGAATGGTGTGTTCAGTCAGTGTTAGTTTTCTGTTTAAGGTGGAAAAAGAAATTGGTGGCATTGGATTCCTATTCAGGAGTATCAAACCAAAGGGAGCTACATTTGTATGCATGTCACGATCCACAGATTTCTATTGGATATATGGTTTTCCTTCACTGTTAAACCTTTCTTCGTGTTGGTCTAGGACATGAAATCCCAATAAGAGACATTAAACTCTGTGGTTGTAACGTGACAAAATGTGGAAAAGAGAGCAGCACATGGGAGGGATTATTGGAAAAGTCATTTCTACCTTTCCTTGTAATACCAGTCATCTGGATATTGATTTTCTTTACTTTTTTTGCTATATTGCTTCACTTTGCGAATAATAATCTCGTGCATGCCCTGGATTTATTGCTCTTTCTACTGTATTTTGTCTGACATGAGACTCGGTGAGGCACAATCCAGGAAACATCCTGTTAAAAACCCAAAGCAAACAGCCTCTGTCTTCTCCCGTTTCCAGGAAAGCACTATGGTGTCTACAGCTGTGAAGGCTGCAAAGGCTTCTTCAAACGAACCGTTCGCAAGGACTTGACCTACACCTGCCGCGACAACAAGGACTGTGTCATCGATAAGCGCCAGAGGAACCGCTGTCAGTACTGCCGCTACCAGAAGTGCTTGGCCATGGGCATGAAGAGAGAAGGTACAGCACATACCGTTGAGGATAAAGTCCTGCTTAAACAAAACCTGCATCCTGTTCCAACCTGCTTCAGTCAGTGTGTTTTCTTCCCAGAAACCGTTCTGTAATTTAATTTAGGTTTCACCTCTAGAAGCAGAAAGCTGAATGTTTAATATTCTGAAGCAGGATATTTATTCAACAAACTTCTTTTTTTTATTGCAGTAGCATGAATTTTAAAAATACCTTAAATAAAGAAAAACTTGAAAAGATCATCCGCTTCGTGCCAAGAGAAAACTGCTTATTAGTCAAACATTTAGACTAAAAATGTTTGACCAGTAAGCTAAGCTTCCTAGAAACCTCTATCAAAATTTAAAAAGGAATGAATGAATGTAAAAAATAATAATAACAATAATAATATAGCTACATTTATTTTAAAGGTGTTGTTAAAGATGCTAGCAAGAATACGTAGGTATGTCATGCAAAGGCTTTTTCCTCTTTTTCAAAACAAGTTAGTGATTTAGTCACACACATGATGAAGAGTCTTTATTTAATGAATTATATCTACTTCTAAAAACATAAACATTGTCAGTTGTTCAGCAGATTTATAATTGATGTCAGTTTTTATGAATTAACACTTTTTTTCCTCATTTTTGACATAAAATCCATTAGTTTATGTGGATATAAATTTGGACCATTGATCCATGTTCATACCACAACTGAACAAGAAAATCAAACTGCAAACATTCATCATTGAAGAAGAGAGCTTGCTCATGTAAATAAAAAAATAAAAAATTTGTCGCCATGGTAATTTTCACATGTCACTGTTGCATCTTCTGGACAAAGAAAACTCCCTGGAACTCGACGGCGACGTTTCGCCCTCCCCTGACCCTCTTGCCCGGCGAACAGCTTTGATTAAACCCGGAGGCGGTCGATCAGATCTGAGCCTGGCTGTGGAGACGTCAGAGATCGGGCCACAGCGGCCCTCGGAACCAGGAGCGTTTTGTTATGTGAGGGGAAGAAAAACAGGCAGCGAGGTGTGAATTTTAACACTCCATGAAGGTGTTAAAAATATTTGTGCTCTCAGCAGCGCTGTTAAGCTCTCCTTCTCACATTGAGCAAATAAATCAATGCGTCTCTCCATTGTGGTTAAGAGGTTTTTAAATGGAGAGTGCAGATTACGGTGCCTTGCAAATGTAGTCACACCCCTTGAGCTATTTTTTACATTTTGCCACATTAAAACCACAAACTGCACTGTATTTTATTGTGATTTTATGTGATAGACCAACACAAAGATAGTCGTGGAAGGAAAATAAGACGTGGTTATCAAAAGTAGAAGAATGAAAAATAAAAAGAACTCTCTTTTTGCTGTAATTTTCCAGCTGCCTTCCCAAGATTTACGTGTTAGGTAAGAGTTTTTCTGACAAACAGCCCCCAGATGGAAATGTCCACAGTTTTCATAATGGCTCCATATGAAATCGATCCACACAAAAAAAACAAAAACACCATATGCCAACTTAATATACGGGGCCCACAAACACATGTTGGCTGGAACGGTCTGAAAAGGGCGTCTTCTTCCTCCACAAGTTTGCTGCAAACAGGGCTTATTTTGGGTTTGTCTTCTTTCCGCTCTTCTAATATTATTCTAATCTCTAGAATACGTCTACAGATTATCCCACCTGAGCTGTTGATTCTTGCAGCTCCTCCAGAGTCACACCTTAACTCCTTCTCTAACCGACGTTCTCCTTTCAAGGCCTGTCAGATTAGCCGGATCTTCACAGTATGTTTTCTGCTGTGAATTATTCCTTCCCATTTACAGCCTGTGCACTGCAAAAAGCACAAAGTCTCACCTGGTATTTTGTCCAATTTCTAGTGAAAATTTCTTATTAAAATAAGACGAAACTAACTTGTGAGTCATTTTTCTGCAAGACAGGAGCTTGCTTTAAGTCAGTAATTCTTTAATTTTGCTGAAATATGACCAGTTCCACTCGATTATTTCACATATAACATGGGAAAAATGTATTGTTATAAGTGAACAGTCTGAGCTATTGGAGCTTTTTCCATCTATATTAAGGGATTTTTAACTTAAAATAAGCTCCTAAATCTTTCTGAAAAGTTTCTTGTAAGTTAGTTTCATTTCAAGCGTACAAAGATGTTTGTACTAAAAACTAGACAAAAATACTTACACATTTGTTTAAAAGATAAGGCCTGTTTTAAAGCCACGTGCGACGCTGAGCATTTAAACCAATAGTTGTGTCGTATCAGTGCAGCTTTATTTAGGGCTTGTTTAGCTCAGAGAAAGTGTTTTAGATTTCTCTCCATTTTTCCTGACCTTATCTTGGCCTCCTGCCCCCTCCCGCACGCTTCTGTTTGTCATTGTTGGGCTCCGTACTTCGTTCAAGGATATTATCGTTTACTACCTCTTGCCTCACTCCGCGCTCGCCGCCACTCCTCCCCCCCCCCCCCCAACCCCGTTCCCCCGCACCCCGAGGGCTGTGGTTAGCGAACAAGGCAGCAGCAGTAGCCCAAAAGGCTAAGCGAATCCACAGAAAAACAGGATTAAATGAATTTATGCGCTCCCAGTCAGGACAGCAGAGGAGGAGGGAAGAGGGGAGAATAAAGCTAACATGATTTCAGCCCTCCTCACCTCTGTGTGACTCCGACACAAGTATTCTACCCTTGGGCTGACCTCCACTGCCAGACAGCCGTTTCTCCAAAACTGGGGCCCCTTTCTCCTTCTCCTCTGACAACCTCTGCTTCCCTTTCCCTCACAACAAGGCCGAGGCCTCTCCAGTTCTCAACCTGAAATGGAAACCAGAGCAGGGAAAACATAAGAAGACAAGCCGCCCTGCACACTCGGTGTGTAACGTGTGTGTCTTAAGGGTGTGTGCAGACCTGGATGCTCACATTAGCTTTCTAAAAGTCTCCCTTTATGTAACGCTTAACAAGAAAAAAGGCTCTATTAATCCGCAGTTGGAATAAAAAAGCCATAATGTGTTTAAGCATTTATCTGCGGTGCCTCAGATTAAATAAATTACAGCCTTCTGAAAAGACAAAAACATACTCATGCTGCTTTTTTTTTTTTTTTTTACTCGAGGTTTCTCCCGCCTCAGCTATGAGTCTGTCTGTCTGCCCAGCAACAAAATCATTTCCTGTCTCCGAGTCAATCAGATGACAAAATCAACACAGTTGTGTTTTTATCTCTTTTTTTTTATTATTATTATTATTTAATACACGACAAAGTCCTCATTGACTTCTATTCCAGCTTTTTATTGTTTTAAAGAAAAAAGCGAAAGGACTTTAGAGAGTCTTGGAAAAGTATTTATATTCCTGAAACTTTCTGAACTTTGTTGCATTTGATCACATTGCAACCAAACACTTCAAAATGCTATTTTATCAAACAAAAAATGAAATGAACAGCAAAACAACTGATCATTCTTAAAAACAAAAAACATCACAATGCTGATAGGTGGGAATGGCAGCATCATACTGTGAAGACGTTAAAGTTGATGAGTGGAGGAGCTAAATATAGAACAATCCTTGAAGAAAACGTGTTTTAGGCAGCAAATAAAACATAAACATACAAGTGAAGTTTCACTGGAATGTCTCATCAAAGCATATTCATGCGTTAGAATGGCCCAGTCCAAGTCCAGACCTAAATCTAATTGGGAATTGGTTGCAAAACTTAAGAATTGATGTTTTACAGAGACTGTCCGTCCAATTTAAGCCATAAAACGGCATAAATGCCATTATTTACTAATCTGGTAGAGACACATTGCATGACATTTACAGCTGTAACAAAAGCAAAAGGTTGTCCTGCAGGCCACATTTTTCAGATTTTCCTTTTTCAAATAACGCGAAAACTGTGAGTCAGTTACTTTGTGTTGGTCGGCGCAGAAACTCTAAGAAAAATATGTCGAAATTTGACGCGGTTAAGTGATACGAATACTGCTGAAAGGCACTGCATTTGTGGTGTAAGGGAGAAGTGAAAGGCCTTGCATTATTTATGTGTGAATGAAGGATTTGTATAAAAAAGGCTGTGGCTGTTTGTCATTGAGCACAACAGAGGAAAGCAGGTTGCTTTGATGTGGAAACTGGAAGGAGTCCCTGAACGATTCTTCGCTGCTCTGTTGATCCTTTAGGTCCAAGGTCCCCTTTAAAGTCAACGCACACTTAAAAAAAAAAAAAAGAAATGACTGTTGGTTGAACTTGACATAAACTTTCAGCTTTAATCAAAAGTCTGGCTTTGCAAATACCTGTCAGCACGTTTCACGCGGGAGCTAAACGGTGTTCAGCTAAACTTGAAGACATGTTGCTGACGTCAGCGGTAAACAGCAGTAGTGAACGGAATCAGTTTTGTTACATGCAGCCGTCCAGGAGGAGCGCCAGCGGGCCAAGGACAAGAACGAGAACGAGGTGGAGTCCACCAGCTGCGCGAACGAGGACATGCCCGTGGAGAAGATCCTGGAGGCCGAGGAGGCGGTGGAGCCCAAAACCGAGACCTACATCGAGACCAACCTGGGGATGCCGTCCAACTCGGTGAGCGCAGATTCTCCTCTGATCACACACTGTGTCTTCCTCCAACACGTCAGCCTGAAAATGGCCGCTGTTCTCTGCTTCTGCCTGTTTAATCCCCCTAAATCTAGATGTTGGATTGTGTGTTTTTGTTACTAATATAGTACTGGTAAAATGAAAGCAGGCCTCCGGCTTATTAGCAAAACTAAATAGGTGAAATAAGACAAATCTTAATAACTAAACAGCTTTTAAAATTTAAGCTTCTTCTGTTTTATTTTTCTGTTTTTACATAATGAGATTCTTAAAAAATAGCACAATTGTACTATATTTTCACAAAACGTCTAAAGCAATTTATTTATCTTTAACTAAAATCAGAAAGTAGCACATTTTCACAAAGCTACTACAGCATATAATCAGAGTAAAGTTATATTCAATACTTGCTTGTTGTTGTTTTGTGTCAGACTATAGAATGGACACTCACTAAAACTCCTATTGGTTTTTATTGTGCAGAATATTCTACAGTTTTCTTCTGCATTATTGAGCCAGGACCAAAACTAGTTTCATCTGGAACCATATTAGCTGTGCGCTGTTTTATTACCATATTTTTCTACAGAATTAGTCAAATAAATTGTAATGTATGCAGCTCCTGTAGAGGTGAAGGCTGCACTTCAGTGTCTCCTGTAGGTACTTTCTGTCTGCACTGAGAAGTCACTCAATAAAGAAGCAGAGAGAAATACTGAAGTAGAAACTTCAGCTACTAAGTTTGAGAGAGGAGCAGCCCGTTCCTGAACTTCTGCAGAGACTCCTGCATGGAGTTTATTCCTCTGGAAAGTTTTAGCCGTCATGAAGCTGCTGGTCTGAGGTTCGGGTATCGGATTCTGGATTCTTGTTCTGTGTTCTCTCTGCAGTCTCCTCCAAGAGCAATTATCAAATATTAACATATTAACTGCTAAGTTTTCCAAGTTTCTCCACACTATCTAGACTTTGTAAAACAGCATTACAACAGCAAGAGCTTTTTTTTCTTTTGATTTATGTCAAAATATCCAACTTCCATTTGATCCTGGTTGCTTAAGTTAGACTAGGTCTTATTTCAACATCTACTTTTACAAACGTCCCTTATGCTGTTTGTGTGGTTAAAATGTGTAAATGTGGCAGAGAATAAGTCATCAGTGGTGCTTCCTGGTTCCCTGTGTGTCTACTTTAGTTTCTAATGTCGGGGATTCTTAAAATTGTCCCCTCCTCATTTCCTTTCTGAGTAGTTTGTTTTTGAAGCAGTTATCAACAAGGACAAATTACTCATCCTTTTGGCCGTCAAGCTTCTTATCTTTACATTAGCCAGTTTTCTTTGTTTTCATCTGGGGAATAGTTGAGGCCCAAATATCTTTCAAAAAATATATTTCAACCAGCAGTGCAGAGCAACAAGTGGGGGAGGAACAACACCACATTATTATACTCTGGAATAATACTGCCTCCCTGCCACTTTATCTGATATTTCATTAAGTTCTTTTAACCACACAAACAGTATAAGGGATGTTTGTAAAAGTTTTTAAACAGAAGCATTTCTAAGCCTGTGGAAAATAATAGATTTTATACAATATCCTAATTTTATCCTTTTTTGCATGAACTTGAAGATGTAACTTATATTTTAGAATCATCTATAGAGCTTTTCCATCTGTGGCAAAATGTTCAAAAAATATTTCTTCTTTTTATAGTTCTGATCGTTTTTTAACTTTGCCTTGTTCTAAGTGCAAAACGAGTAAACTTAGGAGAGAAAATAGCTTTTTTGGCATTGTTACTTGTATATAATTAATATTTCATATGCTACAAATGTTTTTGTTTTTGTTTTATATGTTTGTTTTTTTTATCTGGTGTTGGATGGGTTTGCTTCAGAACGCAGGTTTAGCTGCTCACTTTCTTTATTCAGCTACGAGTTTCCTTCTTCCTGCTCCCGGTATCAGTCGGACCGTCTTTGACACAGAGGAGACTAAAGAGTGATGAATATTGCAACAGACAGACTGTTCCTGAAAGCATCCCACATACAAGCCGCTGCTTTTTCTGGAATTCTGTTGCAACATTCAAAGCAGAGGAGCCGCGCTGCAGCTTACCAAAAGGACCCGAAGGCGGGAGGGAGGCGGGGAGGGCTTCTGGGAATTATCTGCTTCTGAAGGGAGGGAAATGTCCTGTGAAGTAAAGGTAGAAATGTGAGGGATGTTATGAGAGTAAATGGGAACTATTTTGGTGGGGGGAGATGGAAATGTAGGAGATGAGTGTTGACATAAGGGAGGAAGAGGAGGAGTTAGGATTCAGGAGGGAGCGCCTGGCAGTGAAGACTCAGTGATGCACTGAGTGTGTCTGCGCTCAGTCATCCTGGCTCCCTCGGCGTCTGTTGCCTGCCCAGCGCCAACACAAGAGGACTTCTGAGCGGATAAAAGAAACTTTTGCAAGCTGTCCACAACTAGAAGCTGTATATACTTTCTAAGTTTAAGCAAACTCCTGTGGGATTTTTTGATATTGCAATTTAATAAGAAATGGCAAGCATGGTCCTACAAGCAAACTACGGAAACGTTATAGGGAAGCAAGTAAGCTGCTCCCAAATCCTTCTTGCAAAAGAACTTTTATTCTATTTTTTTCCGTGTCCCGTCCAGCAGTGTAGCAATCAGAATTACGAGAGTGAAGCCCAACAGTTCTACTTTTGTTCTAGTTTTCTCTATAATGCTCCCCCTATTGCTGTTAATCAGGTCCACTTAGACTCCTAATATCACATTTTTAATAAAAGCAGAGTATATTTATCTCTGCACAATATTCTTTTTAGGCTACATAAGAAGTTCCACATTCACAGATTCACCAGTTTTTCTGCAGAAGCATTAGCCACATACAAAACCATAAAGCATTAAATCTAAAGGTGCAATGCTACTCGGCATGCTACTGGCTGGCATGTTCACGGTTTTTAACTGCAGCACCACACTGTAACCAAACTTAGTTGGTGTTTATGTTTTTTTCCTCCCATCATTGTGTACATTTCAGAAATCTTAATGTCTTTTAAAATAGCCGGCTTACTCTGGTGTTTAGTTTCATCTCTGCACTTGAGGCCGGATTAGGACTTGAGCCTTGGTTTTAAATATAGCTAACTCTGCTTTAAACACATTGTTAGTTTCTGTGTTTCACTCACTGTTTACGTGCATCTGCTGTTGGAAATTCATATAAACCAATGGCATAATTCTGAGTATTATGTGACATTTTAGCCGCAAACGTAAATAATGTTACGTATTGCATTGCTTAACAGCATGAAGCGAGAGCATTTTGCATTAGCTCAGAATTCGTTATGCAACGTCTCTGCTAACAACATGGAAGTAACGGTGGCAAGGAAAACAGCCTGATTTTTGTTTCTCTGATTTGGCGCCGCTGACCCTTTCACTAAAGGAGAGCCGACACTTTTGGCACAGTTTCAGCGTCCAGGCGGCCCCGACCAGCACGGCTTCCCTTTCTTTCCGAATAACGTCCGCGTCCAACCCCCCCTGCTGGTGTCCATTGAGAGTCGCTGCCCCGTGCTATAATTAATCACAGGGCCCGGGTCAGGGGTGTACACTGTGAATAGGCCGCTGCCACTGTCTAATGGCTGGGGTCTGGTCTGGCTGAATGAAAGTGTGTTTATCTCATGGTGACCTAGAACAGGAGTTAAAGAGGCGTTAGTAATATGCCTTCACTAGGAGAGGAGGAGAGAGGAGAGATCTCTTCTTCAGGAGATGGATACAAAGCTATCCAGGCTCTTATTTTTACATGTTTGATTTTTCAAGGCTGCTGCTTTGCAATACTTACAGTACATATATTTATTTAAATGTTAATGCAAAAGTTTTTTGTTTTTTTTAAAAGCACCTCTCAAAAACATTCATTCCCTTAACAATCTTTCACATTTTGTCACAAAACAACCCAAAACCTGACGTTTTTTTCAGGATTTTATGTAGTAGATTAACACACAGTGTCTGAATGTTCTTACTTTCATCCACTTGTAATCATCAATGAAATCGTGACAAAAATGGACGAATGTGGTGTTGGCAGCATTATGCCTTTTCCAGGCTTTTCCTCAGAAGAGGGAGAGAAGCTGGTCAGAAATAAATGGACCTCTGTAGAGAAATTATCTAACGAAATATGTTAGACGGTTTAAGACTTCAACAGAGCACTGGCCCTTAAATTTAAAAAAGTGGGACATTAGTTGTTGTTTTTTTTTTTTCAATCTTCATTGCAGCTCAGCTTTCCCTCTCTTGTCACGCTGGTGTAGTCTGGTTCAAGTGGAATAATGAAAAATTGAGAGGGAAATCTTTCTCCACCCTTCCACAAGTGATGAAAATTTCATAGGACAGTATGCAAGCCTGGCAATTCTCTTAAGTAGTGGGGATGATGGTGATGAAGCGCATGTGTGCTGTAAATCCTTCGATTTGCCTGGAACAAACACAGCCGGGTTTTATGGTCACGGGGAAAATGTCTTTCACACAAATTTCTCCTTCGCTTCAGACTTTTGGCAGGCTGCAGTTCCAGCCCCGTGTTTCCATACAGTGAGGTTACGGTTACAGTTACAGTGGCCCGGCCCGGTGCAGATTCTTTTCCTTGCAGACTGATAACATCCCAAATACAGTTCCACGACCCGAGCATTAAGTACAGTAACGCGATGCTCGTAAATCGTCTCAGGAAACTGTAAGCTCCTCTCCCCTGTCCTCTCCTCCGACGGAGGCAAAGAAACAAGGTCAGTGTAAACACGGCTAAGATATCCATACAACATTCATGAGACCCGGAGTGTCTAACAAGAATCCCGGGACTCTTATTCTAATGAAGAGGAGGAGGAGACTGGGGGTTGGTGGCCTGATGGTGGCACACATCTGAGCCCTCCCTTCTACTCCGTTTTTTTTTTTTTTTTTGTTGTTTGTTTTTTTTTTTTTTTTCCCCCAGTCTGCCCTGTGGAAGGAATTAGCTCAATCTGTTTGTGTTTCTGAGAGGAAACGCTGCTCACGAAAACCGTCGCTCAGAGCTGCACCGTCCATCGTTTCCCACGGAGATCAGATGCTGAAATATTCATAAGACGCCAGTTGTCTCTGTGGCCCCATTGGGAGAATAAGGCAACTTTTAGTTTCAAGAACAGTTCAAGCTTTGTTTCTGGTTTAAATTCTATATATATAAAGATATATATATATAAATGCATTCATCTCAGATATCCATCTGCAATGCTCTGCAGGCATCACAAATCTGTTTGGGATGGAACGGGGAAGAGAGGCCTGGGTCGCCTTTGGCCTGCACATTAAGAACAGAGGATTCGCGTTTTCTCCTTCATCTTGAACTAATCTTCTCTAGAGAGCAGCAGTTGATGTCAAGATCTTCCCAGCTTTTAGCATCGATCTGTGGGATTTGGTTTAGGAAGTCGGGGAGAAGTTACTGACTCTCTTCGGCAGACTGCGAGTTCACACGGGGACTCGTCGTTTAAGAATATTTACTAGACTTAATTTTATGCAAAAAGGAAAAGTGTGCCTGTTTATACATATGCATATCAGTGGGTTGGACGCCTGGGATGATGGTAAACTTCTTGTCAAAGACTGACAGTATTGTTCAGGATGTCCAAAAGGAGTTTCATCTCAGCAAAGTAGTCATACAGTATGCATGTGTTGCATTAATATTCTGCGGCGATTCCCTTTGGAGCGTGATATTGTACCTCTGAATCTAAAGCGCAGGAACACTTTATGAGAAGCTCTATTTGATGTTGGTTTGGTGCAAACAAGAATGATTTTCTTTGTTTCGTCTTCAAAAACGTTTCCACGACTTTAGGTAGCTGAAATGTTCTCTAAGAATCCTAGGATGTTGAGTACGTTCTGGTTAAACAGGTTTTCCACTTTTAATGGACTTTCAATGCAACTTTTAGAGCAACTTTGCGTTAAAAGTGTCATTATTTACCAAATGACAGTTTATGACAACAGACATTCATAAAGGCTCCTTCATGTTCATAACAGGTGTTATGTCATGTTGTCATGTCAGTCTTATGCACACCTCGTCAAATAAAGTGTTATTGGTAATTCTGTCAGACATGTTTACAACACCTGTGTAAGTTTGGGTTCACTGGCCTGTTAGAACAACCAGAGTTTGGTGGTTTAGGTCTCCTTGACCAAATGCTGACATGTACAGCTGTTTAATTCTGAAGTTTTTACTTGTAGGAAAATTGATCTTGTGTTTAAAACTTGTGAAAGCTGAATGCTGTATAATTTCTATACTTAGGAAGCCAATGACATGACCTTTATTCATGTAGTTAGTGACTGTAAATTGCTAACATGAACTGATTGTAGACCTGAAGAAAAAAAAAAAAAAAAAGAGGACCACATTTTTTAGACGTAATTAGAAAATTGCAACGCAGTTCTGTGCACTGCGACGTTCGATTAAGCAACATTACTGCAAATGTTACGTTTTGGGACTGGAAGAGACGAAAGGCTTTGAAACCCATTTTCTTAGAGCTGTAGGATCTTTCTGTTTTTCTGCTTTTATGATCGCGTCTCCTTGAGGCCTGTGGAGTCCCATAAAGTCAAATCAGTAAATTGTTCTGGCTTTTATTCTGGTTCATCTGCACTGTTTATCAGAAAGAGAAACTAATCAGTGTTCTTGTTCTTGGCACTGGAAGCGCAATCCAGTAGGACGCCTAGCAGACAACACGATCCTGGGAGCTTAGTTTTATCATTTAACACACTTTAATGATTACACTCCAGTTAATCTTCTGAGCTCCTAAATCACTAGAAAAACAAAAATAGGCACCACTTCTGAATTTATTTTTTTTTATATGGGGGTAAAACAAGAGATCTTGAAACCTCTTTTAGCTGAATAACTAGGGGTAGATATGAGTTATGCACATAATGTAGGTTACACATTTTACAGTCCCCTTCTGGTTGGCAATAAAGCTCCCTCTGACTTGTTTAGTAGTAAAGTGTCAGTTGAGCCCCTCGAAGGCCCTCTTGAGCTCTTCTAGTTCTCCAATAGTGTTTCAGCTAAAAGCTCCCCGAAGACGGAGCGCGCTCGGCAAAGCTTGTTTTTTCACCGCCAGCTCTCTGCAGGTATTTCCTCCACAAGCTGGGACAGAATCACTGTTTGTTTTGTCTTCCTGCTTGCCTTCCTTTTGACAGGCTATCACTCCCAGCGTAGCACTCATGCTGCCGTCATTATGTGTGTGAAAGCACAGTGATTGGTAGCTCACAGGTATCCCGAGATCAGGCTCTGGGCCAAAACACACCAACGTAACAAAAACACAGACACACACACACACAAAAAAAAAAAAAAAGAAATGACACCTATTCATTGTGCCTATGCTTCTTTTCGTGTGTGTGTGTGTGTGTGTGTGTGTGTGCGCTTTCCTGCAGCCCAACGACCCAGTGACAAATATCTGTCAGGCAGCAGACAAGCAGCTTTTTACTCTGGTGGAGTGGGCCAAGAGGATTCCCCACTTCTCGGAGCTGCCGCTGGACGACCAGGTCATCCTGCTACGAGCAGGTACGTGAGCTCGAGTTCAGGAGTTCTAAAGAAAAATACTGTGGTGAACTGTGTTTCCTTTAAATGTTATGATTTTTGCCAACAATAGCTGTGATATTTAGATGAACCTCCCTGGTTTATTGTGCAAGATTGCAGAAGGGGAGTTGCCTATCTCCAGGGTCATCGGGCAAGAGGCCAATTTGCCAGTCGATCTTACGCACAGAATGACCAACATGATGATGAAATATGTTGCTAAATCCCTGTGGGACGTTGCTCAGACTCTTATGAAAAAAATTTGCTTCCACAGTGATCTTTGATACATGTGGAATACGCATCAAACGGCAGAAAATAATTCCAATCTGCATGAAGCCTGGGAGCTGATTCAGGCTAATTCACAACAACTGGCATTAGCAGTGGTGTGATCTATGCTGAGCTGTGAACGGCATGCGTTACCTGTTAAGGGCTATTTGGTCCTAATATTATTAAATCAGAAGCTGTTCCCACATCCTCAGCACCATGAGCTGGACTCTGTCCAGACTCCCCAGTTCTCATCGATCTTGTTTGTGGGGTTCAGGGACAGAATCTCATGGCACATTCTTGGAGAGGAGCGTCTCTGGTTCAGGAACCTTGGACTTACTTGTCGCCCATGACGGACTACAGTTTGTATTTTCAAGCCGTAGTCTTCATCAGTCACTGGAGCACATTGCAACCAAGTGCAAGGGTCCAAGACGAGATTCAAGTGTGAGATCATGGTTCTCGACTGGGAAATGTTGACAGGCTCTGTTTGGGTTGGAGTTTGTGTTTTTTTTTTGTTTTTTTTTAGGTTGAAAGTTATTGTTGATTCAGATGGTGTGATTTTAAGAAAATAGATACAGAAGACAACACAGTGCATCCCTCTTCAAGCAGGCTAAAAGCTGTTTCTACCAGCCCAGCTTGAATCAACAGACAGGCCTCCAGTTGCCATTTGCATCTTGTGGAAAATGACGTAAGCTAGCTGCTAAGTATTAGCTATGCAGCTACTTGGAGTACAGAGTGAATCATCTGTCACTTCAGCTACATTCACCAACATCACAAGTAGGACGGCAACACATTGCCTTTATTCTTTGCCTGTCACTCCAGATTACACCATTATGGTATCTGTCCATCCCTAAGAAAACGAACAGGGGGCAAAAAAATAAAAAAATCCCCTCTTCCCGTGATTGCTCCTCAAGCCTTCACATATATAACGATGCAGAGATTTCACCAAACTGGAGTGAGATGTTATTCTGCACAGCTCGTCTCTTCTTCTCGTCTCCCAGGTTTTCTATAAATAACCACTTTAGTTCTGCTGTGTCACAGATAAAAGCATCGCGGCTCCTCTCATGGCCAAACTCAACTGTAGGGAGAAGAGGCGAGTTGTTGCCAGGCAGAACAGTTAAAGGAACCCCGTCCCTCATCCGCCGGCGTCTCTCGTCTATGCCACTCCCCCCCCTTTCCGCCCCCCCCCCCGACCCCCCACCCGCGCCTTGGCACGTCAAGCTTGTTGTCTTTATTGTGATGGCAGGCGCAGTTCATCCCTTTTACACGCTTGTCTCCTTAGAAAGCATGATTCCAATGTCTCAGTGATAACCTGATGCTTGCGCTTGAGGGAGCTTCGGGGTTTTTTGCGGCTCGGCTTTAATTGATTCATTGGAATTCTGCCTTTGTTGTCGTTTTAATTTTGCTTGAACGCTGTGTGAACTTTTGTACTTGGATTTACCTTTTTCTTTGCACTTTTTTTTTAACTATCCTTTGCCTTGATCCCTCTCCTCATCTCAGGTTGGAATGAACTCCTCATTGCATCATTTTCGCACCGTTCCATCGCAGTAAAGGATGGGATTCTGTTGGCGACGGGCCTGCACGTGCATCGCAACAGCGCCCATAGTGCCGGAGTGGGAGCCATCTTTGACAGGTCAGTGTTACTATTTTGCAGTTCCTAAAAAGTCTGTTAGAGTTATATTTTTTGTTTTTAAACCTAGAGAAATTGCATAATTGGTCGAGGCAAGACACGTTATGCACAAAGTGATATTGTCTAAAACATAGTGAAATCCAAAATCTTAGAATTTCAGAAGTTAAAATATATTTTTAATATAATAATATATGGTTCAAACTTGTCTTTCTGGTTGAAGCAAAGCTTGCAATTCATTTACACACATAGTCTGGGGGGAAAGAGGAGAGGATAGCTTGAGGTCCAATTGGAAATTTCCACAGCCAGGATCATCAAACGTGCTTGAAATGTGTCTCACTTTGTGAGTAATCTTTAAAAAGAAAAAAAGTCTCACTTTTTGAACTGAATTACTGGAATAAATTACCTTTTCAATGAGATTTCAATTTGTGAGATGCATCTTTGGAAGACCTTGATGTGATGACTAAAGTTTGCTGGTAGCAAGAATTCTTTTGACGGAGTCGACAAAGTTCACTTAAGGTGAAAATGTTCTCTTTCTGTGCAGCTTTTAAAACCAAGTGAAGTTTCCAGCCTTTAATAAGTACATTTGAGTAAAGTCATTTCATCTCTTTGACAGCATATGACATTTCTAGTTCTTCAATGAAAACATTACATTGACTGCAAACCACCGGGTTGCTTTGCTGAGGGTGAAGCAGCACAGAAATTATTGATTAACTCCACTGTATTAAATATTTACACCTGGGTGCATCAGGGCTCTCAGAGAGAACCCCGAGCTGCTTCAGAAAATGTCAAAAAATCCATGCAAAGTTCAGCCGCAGCCAAGTTTGGAGCGAAGCAGGAACCGCCCTGGTGGTTGTTATTGACATTGCGTGGCAGAGAACTGACTGACTGTCGGAGATATCACATAAGTCCATGGCATGAGTTCTGCTGCATCGCAACTTGAGCAGAAGTAACACAAGTGGAAAAGTTGCAAATATATGTATACATTCCTGACTGCAGAATCAACATCCAAGCGGTGAAAGAAGAATTATCTTGAATAAAACACATTCCTTAAACAACTCTAGATAGTATTCAATCAGTGGAAATGAAAACTGATTCAGGAAGACAACAAATCCAGCCACGGTCACATGATCGAGCAAAAGAGAGCTCCAGGAAAATAAAAACCTAGCCCAAGTGATGTAGGTCGACCTAATACAAGAGTTCACGTTTTAAAATGAGAAATCAACTGAGCTTTTAGAAAACCTTCTAAAGATCATTGAGTGACACAGCAAAAGAAAAATAAAAACATACCAGGCTGTTGACAGACATCACTCATGCAGTTTGAGTTATTTCAAACATTTCTGCCAAGAAGAATTTAGAGAAGTGTACAAAGGAGAGCCGGGCTAAGCGTGTAAGATCATCGCTAAGACGACTCCAGCTTTCAGTCGGCGTCAAAAACTGCCCACTGCCGTGGAGTGGAAGTGAGACGTTTGGATAAAACATATCTTTTTTTGTGAAAAGTACAGTTTTGTTCAGAACCGTGTAGAAATTTTCAGTTTGTCCCGTTCTCATGAATGACTAAAGAAAGCTTGTGTGCGTTACGTTTTCATAAGTTTCTTTTTCTGCAGTTTTGTTTTTAGTTTATTCTTGTTGCATCAAGCTTTGCCTACAACTCTAAACCAATGGCGATTCCTACTGCTGCTGTTTTTCATGAGGCATTCATGTGTTAGATTTTTAGGGGTGGAGTCTTGTTGATGGACTCTCGTCTTTAAAAGGGCTGGCGGTTCAATACGTTCTGTTTGACTCCCGGTGGGAGGCTTGTATCCCAAAACATGTCAAAAATGGTACTTAGTTTTCATGAATGCACCATGGAAACGCAACTAACCCAGAAACCACTTCAACACATATATCATTTTTCTAATTTATAACTAATTGATCTTTTTTTTTTTGATCTGGTTGAGCTATGGATTTCTTTTGCAAAATTAAATTTCAAATCACCACCAGACTGATTAAAACCTGTGGCGTTCCACTAGGTCGTGTTGTCGGCCCTAATTTATTGAGAGTTGTTTGACTCACTTATTTTAGGATTGATGATGAAAACATTGAGTTTTTTAAACGCCACTGTGTTGCAAAACATTTATTTGTACAGAACTGTTTAACAAATGGTGGTTGTTGGTTAGTTGGTGAGCTCATTTAGCCCACTTCATGTTGTCAGACTGGTTCTGTTTAGCCGATTTCGTGATTCAACACGTCTGGCTGCAGTCAAGCCGTCATTTGACTGGTCAAATTCAGTTCAACTGTCCAAAACACTTGGTTAAGCACAGTTAATTCATGAATTAACAAAGGGGAGATTATTGTTTCTATGGAGGACAGATTGGTTTCTTTTCTTGAAAAATTCAAGTGTGGTTGGAAAAAAAACCTGTTGGTTCCTGGTTTGTTCTTGACGGTAACCGTTTGGATCAGACAGCTGCAACTTGGACGCGGTCGGGTTCTGCAAAAAGACAAAGAAGGGCGGCGTTTAATCTGCTGAGTCGTTCAGACGTTTAGACGCTTTTTTTATCGATCCATATAATTCATTAGGGGTTATTTCTCAGGAAAATGAGCAGTGAGCTGGAGACAGCAGAGGACAGACAGCTGCTGTCAACAGGCCAGTTGTTGAGTCACAGGACATTTTCCGTCTCTGCATTAACTGTGGCAAGTATTAAGATCCAGAGCACAGATTATGCTTCCTTATCAACTCCTTTCTCTCTCTTTCCCCATACAAATGAAGAGACTGATTAACTTACACACTTTAGTCTCTTTTTTTCTTTCCTCTTTTGGCTCTGTCGTTCCTCCTCGGAGCAAATTAAATTAGCAGTGAGTCACAATTGACTTAACAATCCTGAGGGCCTGAAAGAAAAGGGAAGCGAGAGGAGAGAGTAAGAGCAGGCGGCACGGCGAGGGTGTGACCCCGTCAGAGAGGGGTGAGGAGTTCGGGCAAACCCACCCTGTGATGTCACGCGCAGACGGTGGGCGTTCGGGTGTCGGGTTACAGCTTGTGTTTACTCTGCGGCTCTTTTCTGTATGAAAACCACGAACTAAATATAATTGCTCTGTAGGGCTGTAAAGTTTTCCACTGATGTAACGGTGCCTCGCAGTGCATTCGTGTGCGTTTATTTTTAAACAGATGTGAGCTGCTTAGCGGTTTGAAAACATATTTTTAATATACCAGTCGGGATAATTAACTTGAAGAGCAGTTAGCAGCAAAAAATAAATAAAAAAAATGTACCAATTACAGTCAAGCGGTTTTCTGTGATGTGAACTTTTCTGGTTCTTGTTTGGTTGTTTGACATAAAACAGTAGCCAAGAAAAAAAAAAAGTCTTTGAAAAACCACAGATCTGCCTTTATTTTATATATATATTTAATCTCATCTTGCTCCTGTCTTGTCTTGTGTTCAGGGTGCTCACAGAGCTGGTGTCAAAGATGAGAGACATGCAGATGGATAAGACTGAGCTGGGTTGCCTCCGAGCCATCGTCCTTTTCAACCCAGGTAACAATCATGAGCAAGTTTCACTTTCAGCTAGAGCTTTGAAAAAGCTCTGCAAAGTGAGGGTTATAAAGGAGGAGCATGAAAAACCCAGTTATGCTTCTAAAGAGGGTAATAACAGGGCGCAGGAGCTCTGTATTTATTCATACACTGAGTGCTGTCCAAAAGCCTTGATTTAGCCATTATTCCTTTGTATTTTGCTTCCGACAGTCAAACTGTTTTTATGATATTTGGACATGCTCTTGAATTGTTTTCCCAACTTTCTGAAGGTTTTTCCATTTTCTTTATTTTTCAGTTCGGACTGTGCACCTTGAAAATAACATCTCTCTTTCTTATTTCCCACAAAGAACACCGCTCATTTTCCGTGCAAGCAAACATTATTTTCATTTCATCCTCCGCTTGTCAAGTTTTCTGTAAACTTTTAGGACACGGTGGTGCTCCAAAGAGTTCTCCAGGAGTTACCTTGATGGATAAAAATAAATAATATTCTCCGCCAGGACAGCCTAGAGATAAGATTTCGGATTCTTTTTTTTCCCAAGTCCTCCTGTATGCAGACACAACAGCAGTTCATCTCTAGAGCTTGGAGTCATTTCTTATGGATGAATGTGTAGGTTTGGAGGTCAGAGTTGATTTCTGGTCACCTATAAATACTGAAAGAAGCCAATTGTCCATAAAGAAAACTGCAAACATATATGGATATATATATATATATATATATATATATATATTCTGTCCATCCATTCATCCAAGTAGTACGTTGTTCTTTTCTCTTATTTTAACTCATATAGAAGCTTCTATATTGTTTATTTTTTGTATTTTCCTGTAAAGTTTGTGTCAAAGATGAGGGGGAAAAAAAACTCCTGGTTTGAGGTTCACACAACCTTATCAGGCCAAATGTCATCCATGTTTACCGAAGCTTCCTGTTAATGTGAGTCAGGGTGTTAAATGACTCGGTACGGGGGCCTCCCTGGTCCCTCCGGGGGCCACAGTGGATCTGCTAGCCCGGGACGGGCTGATCCCCTTATGTTCATTTTGTTCCAGCCGCATCCAGGAGGTTCACTGGCCTCGGTTTGCTTTGCTGCCCGACTCCCGTTAATTAGCGGGTTTGCGAGATTCGGGCTATCTGGGGGCGTAGAGGGGGGGGGGATGACGCTAACAGGGGCCCTCAGTCGTTCCTTTCCCACACCATGCGAACTAGTCCAGCCATTATTAAAAGAGCAGCGCTTTGTCGAGCTGAAACGTTCATCAATGACTTGTTTGTTTTCCAGTGTCTTTCTGTTGAGCCTAAATTAGCGCAGCCTTAATTGGGCCAACCCGGACCGGACCGGGCCGGGCCGGACCGGGCCTGGACTGAGCTCACAGGGTTAAAGCTTAATGTGGAAGTCACATCCTGACTGTCCGGGAAAATCACAGCGCTTTGTAGAAGCAAATAAATACAACTTAATTCGCTAAACGCTCACTGCATTATTACAAAATGTGTTGACATGACTCATTGTCCTTTTCTGTGTCATTTTAGTTTTGAGGCTCTTTTGAAGCCTGTCTTGCAATTTCATTTTAAAATGTTAAAAATTGAACCGCTTATTTTAGTAATAATTTTGGCCACAAGGCTTTAATGTTCGAGAGCCATTAGTTCCTTTGTCCAGTAATAGTTTAAATAAAGATATAAGTAAAAATTACAATTATTTTTTTAACACGTAAACTTAAAATATGCAATAAATTGTTAAATTAAAAGAAAAACCTAAATTATTCACCATTAAATGTTATATTAGTTTTTGTTTGATATTTCAGTCCATCATGAAATACTATTATTTGATTGGTCCAACATCAGACCAATATTTTTGTCTATATAATAAATATTATTTAGCACTTAGTACAATAAACACAGGACTACAACATTATTCAGACAATTTTGTGAGTTTTATCAGAAAATTAACACAAAATATAATTGAATAATATATATGGTTTTGTACATATATATATAAACTTAATGGATTTCCATGTATTTTCTTTCTTTTTTTTTAAATAAACATTTATTTAATCAACTTCCTCTTTTGGCACGACCTTCAGAAGGACGTAAGAAAATGAGGAAATGCGTTTTGACTGCAGTGAGGTCTGATCTAAGCCGGCTCATTTCTTCTTGTGTGTTTACAGACTCTAAAGGTTTGTCCAACCCAGGTGAGGTTGAAGCTCTGAGAGAGAAAGTCTACGCGTCTTTAGAGGCTTACTGCAAACAGAAATACCCCGAGCAGCCGGGCAGGTGAGACTAAAGAGCAGCCAGAGAATCATAAACACTATCAGATGTTCTGCGTTATGCAGATGACATCTTCCTTTCATAAGGTATTTATGTGCGGTTGTTTACTAGCAGACTTTATGAAAGGAAGATTGGAAATTAATACGGTGAAATGTAACATACATACATATATGTATTTATATATCACATGGTTCAAAGCGTGGGGAAAAAAGTAGCAGCTTATAGTCTGAAAAATACGTACTAATTTCACCATTTATTCAAACCAATAACGTACTGATTTCTGAACAGGTTCGCTAAGCTGTTGCTACGGTTACCAGCGCTGCGCTCCATCGGGCTCAAGTGTTTGGAGCACCTTTTCTTCTTCAAGCTGATTGGCGACACACCCATCGACACCTTCCTCATGGAGATGCTCGAAGCTCCTCATCAAATGACATAATAGGAGTGACCCCTCCTGACCCTCAGCCTCATGCCCCCACCCCCTCCCACACTTAAACCCCCAACATGCATCACCCCAGCTGCCTTGGATCCAGAACATCTAGAAAAGGGCAGACTTAAGAAAAATAGACAACACAAACGAACATCTCCCTTCTTGCTTTTGTCCCTCCAGCCATCTTCTCTGCTCACCAACTCTCTGAAGTGTTTCAACACGAGGAATCCATCATGAATATGGGTCTCTTTTATACCTTGTAAAATATATAAATAAGAAAAAATATCTATATATATATAAATATATAAAACACCATCAACGTAAGTGGCGAGACGGGACTGAAACGAGGACATAGACATACTGAGCCATGGTTTCCGTCTTTGCTTGTCGGATCGTGCCCCCCCCCAAAATGAGAAAACAGCAGCAGAGACGATCAGGTTTTCAACACCCACAGTGCTCAGCAAAACAGCGGCGATGTCACAGGCGTTGTGATCGGGACAATCGCACCTTCTGTGGAACCTCTGGGATGTTTCATCTGGGATGTTTCATCTGGGATCTGAGCCTGCTTTTGCTTTTCAGGACTGGACAGCTTGGGGAAAAACAACAACAACAACACATCATCACAAAGAAACTCGTCTCTTCAACCTGACTGAACATGTCAGGTCTTGCACCAGGTGTTTTTTTATTTTTATTTTATTTTTTTGGAAGAGTGAGCTTGCCGGCGTAGAACTCAGAAGTGGCTTAACAGGAGGGCAAGTTCTCACAAACCTCAGGTCTCTGGCCAATTCCAACAGAGCCGACCATGTCTTACTGTACCAGCACTGTGCGGCGTTGGGGAAGGACGTCTCAGCAGTCCACAAATCCACCCTCAAGTACTCAGAATGACTTGGGGAAACCCTGTTTAGTACAATCTCTGTAACTCTCTGTGCCCGTAAACTGATGTAAATTAGCTTTATGAGACTTGGGCGTCGGTGGATGCTCCAGCAGGTGCAGGGACGACACGTCTACTTTTTTCAGACTTTATTTTATTTTATCTTTTTTTGCCTCAACACACAGTCCCACACAAGAGGAAATGTCATCGTTCTGTCAGACTCTGAGCTCCTCGTAGTCCTCTCTCTCTCTCTCTCTCTCTCTCTCTCTCTCTGCCTCACATTTCATGCTAATTTCTGCCAGGCAGACACACCTCCACGCTCAGAAACCCCTCTGCTCGCTGCAGCAGCAGGCATCACTTCTTTCTTTCCAACACCTCATATCTACATGTACTGAAAGCTACGACAGTATTGACCTTATTTTCAGTAATGCACAAATACCTCTGTTTCCATACACTCGTGTAGGCTTTAGAGTATACGGGAAGGAGCGCTTGTTTGTTGTGGCAGAGCCATTATGTGTTTGTTTGTTTGTTTGTTACTTGGCACTTAACCTCATGACAGTGTAGTTGGGTTTCTCCATGGAGAGCGGATGTTGATGTGATCGACCTCTGCAGCGGAGTTTGGCACTGTCCCGTTCCAGAACGCCTCAGTACTTTTCCTCCTGAAAAGAACACACACACACGCGCACACACACATTCACTCTGTGCACTTCTCTGGACAACCAAGTGACATTTAAGTTGAACTGAAATGTTAAAGGTCTTTATGTGTAAACGTGTTTTGTGTCCGCATTCTTTTTCTTGTTTTTCTTCTTTTCCTGCTTTTCTCTAAATGCTGCAGCTGCTGCAAAACTATGCATAGTGTTCATGTCCAAAGACTGTCTGCAGGGCGGCTTAACCAGAGTAAATGTTTGGGAGGTGGGGGTCTCTATTATTCAGAAATTGATGCTCACTTTAATCTGGTTGAATCACCTTCAGATAAACCAAGTTGGTAGCGGAAACCATATTAGTTGAAATCATCGGTGCGTTCCATTTGTGCTTGGAAGTCAAATTTTCCAAGTTGGAAGAAATTAGCTAAACATTTTTTTTTCACTTTAAAAAGTCTTTTCTGTCAATAATATGGCATCACTTATAACAATGTACAATGTTTGGCTTCACTGCTTGAATGCATGACACTGAGAAATGAATTATTTAGGGGTTTTATTGCTACTTGTAGCTATAGGTTGGTAGGTTTCTAACTTGCAGTTAAGTTAGAAATTACACCATAATTATTTGTGCCTAATAAGTTCTGGATCCTGTGGAAAATAGAGCAAAGCATGAATCGACTAGCTAAACTAGGAATTACAAACAGTTTGCCTTAAATGTTAGCTAACGGGACATTTTAGTTGCACTTGAAATGCAGAATTTCTGAGTTTTTTGCCGGAAAAACTGAGAATTATGCTCAGAAACTGAGGTTTATCACTAACCCCAACCTAAAAATTCAATACAGCTGTTTACGTAAAGAGAAGTTTGTTATAAATTGATTTTTCACTTTTCTAATGTTTTTTCTGTAACTTTCGCTGGTATGCCATGCTTGACTCAGTTTGGTTTTCTAACTAGAAAAGTTTAATCTGATCGAATTCTTACATCCATGAAAATTTCACCTCTCAAGGTAAATGGAACGCACCATAAATCTACCAGAAAATCTCGCAAACTACGAATCGCCAAACTTGTTCACACGACTCCTGACTGTCTGGAAACGGTAAGTCAGAACAAACCTAAGCAATGACTGTTTTTATCAACCGTTAGGCTGAGATTTCTAAGGCAACACGAGCAAACAAGTCTTGGCTTCTTGACAGCAATTCACTTTTCACCTCATGGATGCTATTTATAGCATCTTGCAACGCACAAAATAATAGAAATTGTCATTTCGTAGCAGAATAAAATTTTAACTAAATCTATTTCAAAACTTTCAAACAGTTCTAACGATGGTATGTTAACTAACTGATGTTTCATGGAACCTAAACTCAATTTTAGTTTGTTAAAAACCAAACAGCTTCTCAGTTTGGACCTTCCCCACTGCATAAGGGCCCCATATACATGTTTGCATCGCCTCTGCTGGTATCAAGTGGACTTTGGTTTTGGCTCTGACATGAATTCTTAGAAAATCGGTCTGAATTGATTATCACATCTTGTCCCTACATCAACCTATGCAGGCCTTTGACATGGGGTTGTTATGTAACCCAGTGACAATCCTATTTGGGGCCCATTTTCCAGCTTGTTACTTACCCACGTGGGCCCCATTGTAGAAGCTGGCTGGAACAGCTCACCAATATTCCCTGTTCCCTCTTTACTGCCCAGAACGTATAATGTGAAAAGTAAAATATAGAAGAAATGAGTACAAAAGAAACAAAAAAAAAAAACAGAACTCTATGAGCTGAAAGCTGCCGGATATTGACCGCTTTCATTGCTCCCTTTCTCTTATGTTTTACTAGTTTTCCTTCTCATATAATTACATATTTAAGCACTATGACATTTCCATACTTTTCCAGTAGCCCCACAGAGACTCCGCAGAGAATTTATACATAAATCACCAACGGTAGAATATGTGCTTAAATCTTTTTTTTTTTTTTTTTTTTTTTTTCTCACTATTTCGAGATGGATGTTGTTCCATCTTGTGAAATTGTTTCCAGTTATTCCCTCTGTTGAAAAGCCAGCTCGGAAAAGTCAGATGTGATGGATGTGAAATGTGCTGGAAGTCACGATTTACCTCGAGCGTGTGGTGATTTGTGTGCCGTGAGCTCCCTCTGGCGGAAGAGAAGCAGCGCTGCAACATTACTTGAAATTGTTTTCTAGAAGTATTTAAATGGACGAACAGAAGGAAGGCACTTTGTCACAGCTTTCTAATTGCCACAGATGCTCCGCGCCGAGCAGAAAAGTAGCAATGAGAAAAGTAGCAATACCTTCAGCTTAACCCATCAGCGTGGTGTTTATTGCTAAAATGAACTTAAGCACGGTGGTTTGTGTGTTTTTGCATCCTATCCAGGTGACAGTATTACCTGCCAGCTTGGGCTCAGTTTACAGTATTTATATTCTGGGAGAACATGTTTGTTTCCCCGATGCAGAATATGTTTTTTATTTTTTTTTTTGAATCAAGAAAAGCTCATTTCAAACAGTCAAAGATTTGTTTCCCCAAATATTAAAAAGAAATATATATGAACATCCTCTTCGTTTCTGGCTGACTCGCCGAAGATTGGAAGCAATCGTGTAAAAGCCATATAAAGTGTGTGACGTGCAAAAGTTCACGCCCCCTGCAGGAAATTGACAGATGTGGGAAAAGAAAAGGAAATAATTGTCCACATAGAATGAAAACCTAAACGGATGCTTTACAACATAAAGCTATATTTTGTTAATATGTATATTTGTATATATTTATAAATATATATCAGCAGATCAACTCATTGAATATTCCAAAACTGAAAAAAAAAAAAAAATCTGAATTTTCCTAAGCTGTGGGAGTTTAAAGGTGTTTTTATCACAAATACGGGTGGGGAGGGCTGGATTGTAACTTTTATTAAAAACAAAATAAAATAAAAAACACAATAATCCACCAGCAGAAGTGCAGCAGCTCTGAACTCAAAAGAAACCAGCTTAAGCCGTTTTCTGTGACCTCGAAAAATCAGGAGAGGCAAAAATAAAACTTAAAAAAAAAAATTACTCTCCTAAATGTATATGTTGCTTAGCAAATGTATGTTGAAAACGTGTAATCAGGAAAAGCTGAGCTTGTGACACAATCACTGCTTTGTTTGTGGCATAAACGGTTAAATGTTCTAGTTTATAAAAAAAAAGAAAAAAAATCACTTGGGAAAAAGATCTATTTTTGTACAAAGGTAGTTTTATCCCCTGCTTATTTACTCTGTTCTTTTTCTTCTCTGTGGCTGTTTTGTGGAAAAGTTTCCTCAGCTTCAGACTGAAAGTGTAATTTTGTTTTGTGGGGAGTGGGAGGGAAGGATTGTCCGCTTTGGCACTTTGGTAACTTGTGTCGCCTTTTACTTTTGCCATTTTTCAACCTGTCACTGCAAGATGGGAACATCTCTGATGATTATGTTTTTATTTTTCTGTTTTTAAGGAGACAAAGTTTTTTTGTTTGTTTTTGTCATCTGTTTGTGGATTGTTCTGATGTTCTCTCATGGAAAGAAACAAAAAGTTATTAAAAAAAAACTTTAAACTGATTAAAGTCCATCTGTTCTTATATGAGATGAAATGACAGCTGGAACGGGTTCTGGTGGAAAACCCGAACATCTTTCATTCACAAATATGTAGATATTTGGTTATTTTGACTGATAAAGTAATTTTTTTCATTATTTTGTGACCTGCACAGTCATAGGGAAGACTACTGTATTGTTACAGAGTTGACCACAAATGGTAATTGCTGTAAACAAGATTTACTTTCAGAGTAATGGAAAATTGAGTGGAAGGAAAAACTTGTAGGTCCAGTGTGAAGTTTGCATCAGCATTGATTTGAAAAAGAAATACGACTGTAAGCCTCAAGACCCATACATGCACAGACACACACAGAAAACTTTACAAAGAATGAACTGATGCACATTTAGGTACAAAAACAACTTGCACAACATGAAACATACAAAACTTTATTAGGCTGCAGATTATATCTGAGAGCTGCAAACAAGTATTCCACTGAAATCCAGATTAACTACAGAAATTGGATGTTGCTTGTTGTTTTCACACAGGTGTGTACTAATAGAGTATAAGCCAAAAAAAATAAAAAAAATCAGTACATATGTACAAATAGAACACAAGAATTGTAACTGGTTGCTCGTACAGTTATGCTAAAAAATAAAATAATAAGACAAGTTTTAAAATTAACTCAGAGTCAAACTCAGTCTCTGAGGCATTTTTTTGAGAAAACAAAAAAGTGGCACAAAGATCTGACATTTAGGGAAAATAACGCAATATTAATACGGCTTTATTTTTCTTCTTTTTCTCCATTTCATTAAGACTGAAGGTTAATGCAAATATGCCGTCTTCATTTAAATGGTACTTTACAGTTACACAGGGATTCAAGGAACAACAAGCCTGGAAACAACTACGTTCATTGTACAGTAGCTGGTAAAAAGCAGAGAGGCAGAGTCAAGAATACTGAAACAGCTGAAGGGTCAACACGATTTACCTGTTTTCTTTAAGGAGACCAATAAACGTGACGCACCTCAGGTGTGAGGAGGATCTGCACTGCGAAGCTGATGTGTGGTTGACGGGTTTGCTACTCCTTACTGAACTTCAGGTACAGTTCTCTGCATTCATCCGGAGCTCCGTTTAAAAAAAAAAAAAACAGGTCCTCTTTCTTGTCTTGCATCACAATGTAGAAAAAAAACCCAACATATATTATATAGAAAGGTGAATAATAGGCCAAAAATATCCCAAAAACAAAAACTGAATTAGCAGTCGCTTTTCCATAGCTTGATGGTTTTGTCGTTTTCTAAAGCAGCAGATGCGATGATGTTCTCTGTCGGGTGGCAGGCGGTCGAAATGACGACGTCTGAGCAGAAATGTGGAAAAAGGTTAAAAGGTATAATGTGCAAGTAATCTAGCGAAACGGAGGTGGAAGCACCATGCTTTGGGGATATTTTTCCACTTATGTTTTCCTGACTGATCAAAAACATTAATTGTAATGACACAAAAAGCAAATTTGGAGTTAAGACTTCAAACCCAGCAGGGAATCAAACAGACAACTCGTGTGCTGTACCTGTGTGGCCCTGCAGTTTCTGCACGATCTCCTTCGTCTGCAGGTTCCAGATGTAAACCATGTTGTCCTCAGAGCCGGACACAATCCACTGCAGGACAGCGGCCAGAGAGTCACGTTTAGCCACTCGTGACACCGTACACACTCTGAGACAAGACGAGACGGGGACTTACCTTCCCTCCGGTGACAGAGAAATTAGCAAAAATGCAGTACTTCTCGTTCTTATGGCCTGTGTACGTCTTCAAGCACTGAAATTATGAGAAACATTCAGGAGGTGATCAGAACTGCAGCTTCACTTGTTTCAAAAACTAAGGCATTCCTTTAAGCAGTCTGGGTGGAAACACTTGACAGACTCGGGTAAAAAGAACGAAAAAGAAAAAAAAATCATTTTTTTTAAAAAACAGATGTTTTCTCACCTTTCCTTTGCTGTAGTCCCACAGCTTCAGCGTGCTGCAAAGACAAACCATGAACACAAACTGTGAAACAAACCCCACAGTCCAGTTTCACGTGGCGTTGTGCTGCCCTCTGCAGGTGAGCGTCGCACACAACCCGAGTGATCAGCCCCTGTAAACAACTTTGCTCTGCAAATGTGCAGCACTCACTTATCCAGAGTAGCTGCCAGGATGTACTTCCCATTGGGAGAAAACTTCACAAACGACACAGGAGGGTTGTCATCGTCTGTTGGAAGCGGGAGCAACGTTAGCAAACAAATCTGAGCCTGTTAGGATTCCTGTCTGTGTTTCTGACTGGATGGTTCTCATTTCATCTACGTGATATTTCTGGAGCTCAGTAGGGAGCAGCTGCAGGTGGATGTGTCAGTTATTATAATACCGACGATATTAGAAACGATTTTAAGGTCTGCTGTTGAATAATTCACGCAACGGAATAATATTTTATATTGGTGCATCAGGAAATCATTGAAAAGTTCATTTATTTCAGTAATTAAATGTATAACTTGTATAAAGTCAGATATAAGGGATATAATTCAAGCCTCTAAATCAGATTGTTTTGATGTTTATAAAAGTCCAAGATTATGTTTGTATATAAAAAAAAACTGCATTACATGCTAGGATTTTTAATACAAACAAAAAAAATGGGAAGACTGATGACTGTCGCTGTCTTTTCAGAGATGTATGGAAAGTTTGGTGGAAGGAAAACGTGGTAAAACCACAGCTGTAGAGGAATATGAATCTCCCTCATAGGGGAACTGACAGTCACAGTTCTGCTTCACAATCCTCTCAAGGCTTCACGCTACATTTGTTGCTACTGTACCTTTTCCCTGCCTCACTTTTTCCTTCCACCTAACTTTCTAAAGTCAAAACTCATCACTAAGTGCAACAATCACTTTTTGAATCCACTCATCGAATCTATTGGCAAAATAACTTCTTGACAATGTTAAAGTCTATTGGTTTATCTTTTGTGTTTTTGTGGCTGATCTTACCAATGAGCGTTTTTAAACACTGCCCCGACGCCGTGTCCCAGATTCGGCTGGAATAAGAACAAAACTGTTAGTTAGCAAGACAAACACAAGTAAAATAAAAACAGAATCTCAGAGCGGAGCGCTTTACCAGAGTCCGTCGTAGCTGCTGGACACGATCAGAGAGCCGTCTCTGTTGAAGTGAACCTGCAGATTTAAGCAGATTTCACGTTTTCCTGTTTCAGTCAAAGAGAATTAAAAAGAAACAGAATCCAACTCACAGCGGAGACGGGATCGGAGTGAGCCGGCAGTGTTTTCAAACACTTCCCGGTCTTCACGTCCCATATCCTCACACTCTCGTCGAACTAGACGCCAAAAAGAAAAGAAAAAAAACACACACACACACACACACTGGATGAGTGTTTCAGTCAAAGTCACTAAAGTTTTGCTGCTAGTGGGAGAGAGCTCTGGCTGCAGTCCAACATCTGCTCCGTGTTTCTGACGGAGTGTTGTTGCCAGGAGCTGCGAGCGCACTCACCGATCCCGACACGATGAGGTTGGACTGCGGGTTGAAGTTGCAGCAGAACACGTAGTTGCTGTGGCCCTTCAGGGTTTTTAAGCACTTTCCCTGGATTGAAAAGAAAATATTCAGTCCGGCGTCTGCCAATCCCAGCACCGCGGGTTTGACGCGTCTGAGCCGCCTTACCGAGTTGACGTCCCAGATCTTCAGGGTTTTGTCGTCGGACGCCGACACCAGCAGGTTGGAGTCCGAGGACCACGCCACGTCAGAGATGCCCTGCGGGTTTAGGACCAAAAGTCACAAACGACGCTTTTAAAGGCAAACCTGCTCAGACAGAAGGTCCAGTTCTGCTCACCAGCTTGTGTCCAGAGATGGTTTTCTCAAACTTTCCGTCGTACGCACCCCAGATTTTTATGAGTTTATCAGCAGCTGGAGCAGAAACAGAGACTCAGTCAGGACTGTTTGGGAAAACAACCTTAAAACGAATGATGGCGAATCTGCTGAGAGTCGGAAAATAACTCTGTAAATCACAGACGGCCGTTTTTATAACAGAGGACTGAAAATCTTTTGTCGGCACCGTTGACCTAAAAGCAACTTATTTAAACGTGTATTATGTAATAAATTTGTGCTGCAGGTCGTAAAATAATCAGCATAAATCACTTTAATCATTTAAACCTCCGGAGACCAAGCAGAAATAATCATTATTATTATAATAACAAATAATACTGACATTTACAACACTATTATTTTGGTTGGTAGTGTGTGTGAATTATTATTTTGTGTTTATGTAGAATTCCCTCATTTTTATCTTCTTTTCTACTAATTATTACCCCAACATTAGTGTGGGCTAATATTGCTGATATATTACAATCACTTGTATTTCCATACAAGTCTTGCTCCAAATGAGCAATAATTCTTTTAACACAACTTCAAATGAAAGTGAAGTCATGTCCATGAAGCGTTGATCAGAGGCTGATTGTGAAAGATGCCATTTTCACAATCAAACACATGAAAGTTTGTGATTTTAGTTTGAAACTTGATGTATCAAGAGTTTGAGACTCTTACTTTGAAAGTTTTGCTGACTTGTACTGGATCGGTTTTGTCAGACTGCCTGTCCAGCTGTTCGATGTCATCGCTACAATAGCATTAAAGAAGTTTTTAATTTGTTCCCGTGGCAACATATTGAGTGGAAAAAAGAAACTATGATGGAATGATGAGATCTGAAGCTCAGAGAACTTTGAAAATGATCAAAGTTTTGCTGCTAAGGTCAAAAAACTTCATATCTGCTAATACGTTGCATAGAAGCATTACATTAAAGGGCATCCCTAAAAATGCAGTTTTATACCAATTAACATTTCAATACTTTACTGGCATTAGAGTCACATTAGAATCCGAGTCAGACTGTCATCACAATGATGTTTAATGGACTCACAGGAGCTGGCGAGCCATTCTCCGCTCGGGCTGAACTTGACGGACGACACGGCCTTAGTGTGTCCTGCTAATGTGAATTTCAGGCTGTAGTTTGGCTTGGCAGGCGCAGACTGTGAACAAGAGCAACAGAAAAGATCAGCACAGCCACAGCGATCAGGCCGTCTGCAGGGACGAGACAAAACGGGCAACGGGATCGATCGCTTTCATTCGTCAGACCTTGCTTTGGCTGGCAGACGCTGATGGGACCACTGGAGGCTTAGTGTCAGTCTCTGGCTTCTTGTCTTCTGTTGCCATGGTGAGGACACTAACATTGATTGCACACTAACCTGAAATAGAGAACAAACAGGCAAGTGGTTTGCTGTCATTAATAAGTCTTAGAAAAGTAAATGGTAATCAGACACACACACAGTCCACACTCTTATCTTTGATTTTCAGTATTTATATTATACACCTGATTGGACTAAACAGGCTTCACTCTGATGCAATGCCAATATAATATTCTACTCTATACATACGGTGCAACTGTTGAAAGATGTTTTAAATACTAATATACCATCAATTTGTAAATAACTACCTGAGCTCTAGAAATGGGAAATTACTACACGGTTTCTCATTGCCGTCACTCTACATAACATGTTTGCAAACCTCTTAACTTGACAGTATGTCTGGGGATGTTAGTTTAGCTGTTAAAACAAAACCAACATGTATTAATGTGCCTGATTGAACTCAAAACTATATAGATCAAATATTGAGTTCATATTGTCCTAATCTAGTCAGAGCAGAGATGGCCCCATAAAAAAAGTAGCAAATTGTATCTTAATTTCATAACTTGACAGAGGTACTTGTCCTCAGAGTATATGAAACTCATTTAGATGGAAAAGAAAGAGAACAGAAGAAAAAAAAATCGGATTTAAATTCCACTTATACCGAAACTACAATAGTCCACTATAATACATGCTCAGTTTTTTTAAACATTAATTTCAGAACTAAACTCTTTTTACTTTCCTTTTATGTATTAGACTGATCGCTTTAGAAAATATTGTGTTATAATTAATGTGACTTTTAAGCTGAATAAAGGACTTTTCCGATGTTAAGACCTTTGTTTATGATACAATACTGTATTTTTCATTGTAAATTGGGGAGCACATTAACAGAATTATTTTGTCTTTACTCGGGTGTTTAATCATTTATTTTGCATTCAAAACACCGTAACTTTTTCATTTCTAGACAACAACCGTGAATGTTTATGAAGCCTTTTTAAATTAGCTTTCAAATGGCATCATTTGTTCTAACATAGAGATTTCATCTGACATTGCCGACATTCCTAAAGAAAGGGAATTAAACTACCGGTCTTCTGACAACAAACATGCAGACCACTGATTTAAAAAGATGTGCTCAACTAAACGGCTTGCTAGCACAACGATTAGCTACTTTTACACACTACTTCAAAGTTTTACAAGCATAGCTACATTTCTAACCTTTAAACGTTCTTACCGTATTCAGTATATGTTATAACAAATCTAATTGGGAAGTAATGTGGCTGCTTACTGTTGCTAACTGCTTAATAAATACCTGCAGTAGCTCAACCGTTACGCTACACAGTTAGCTACTGCAGCTAGCTTCAGTTAACTAACGTTAAAATGTTAATATTTTGAGAAAGGAACAGGTATAAACACCTTTAACAACCATCTTGTTGGATTTAAGGTTACTTTTAAACACGAGGTGATTTATACATGTTCGCTGAAATAAAATAAAATGTGGAAAAGTAACATTAAACAAAGAGCAAGACGGGATCGCTTAGTTGTGTTTCTGTGGTACTCAACGCTGGAAACAGAGATAGTATTCCAAATATGGCTACATATAATGTGAACCAGGTTTTACTAAAACAAATTAACAGACAAAAAAATACCGATTTTAACAAAAAAGTGAGTAGTGGCCTTAGCGTGCTGCGCTGTTGACAAGTCGCAGCCACGAAGGGGGGCCATCTTCCATTCAAACAATGAGCTTTTGCTTATATGCTAATACTCACGAGGATTGATGCTGCTGCACAGTCAGATATTATTTCATCGGAAAGTATGAAAAAGGGGAGAAAAACCCGTACAGTGAAGGAAAGGGCCCTGCTGAGCGGCTAAGCCAAGCAGCTCGCTTCTTAATGTTTGCGTTGAGCTAAGAGGACCTGCGAGGAGAAGGAGAAGCGGGGAATGTGGTCTGTTAAGGTTCTGCGCAAGCGCGTTACGAGGGGAAGGTACGGGAACTTATAAGGATCAAAAGTGTGTTTTGTACTGTTATTTTTGCTGTATTAGTAAACTGGTTGTGTTATTCTCCGTTATTTGGTCACAGGACGAACATTTATTTTGAAACTATTACATAAGTGGGTTTTGGTTCAGTAATTGTGTAAAAAACAAAAAGAAAAGGTCTGTAATACTTATTGTTACACATTTATACTTAGAACTTCAAAGTTGCGAGCAGAAAAACAAAAAGGAATCCCACAGGAGTCAGAATTCCAATATTGTTAGTTAGAAGTCCCAAGTTCAACATCCAATATGACTGCAACCCTTTTTTTAATTCTTAGAAATCTATTCATTATTGTATTTACAAATTGTTCAAGCAAAATATGTCCGTCTTGTGTTTTTTTAATGTCTTACCTTGATGTTTAAATACTTAATAATATGGGTGTTTCACACTTGGAAACAGTTTTGTGTTGGTCGATGTATGACATTTGAATCGAATCCAGAGACAAGATTTCAACCCCCACTGCCAAACACATCTAAGATACAGAAGAACAGCGAAAACTGAGAAAAAAAATGAGAGAAAACAGGGTTAATTTATTGAACCAATCGACACCTCCTAACATCTCACTTAGTCTGTAGATTCACCACCTCCACATCACACCCTCTGCCACATCTCGGCTAAATGAATGTCAAAGAGGGCTAAGTCCTGACAAGATGGCCCTCTGGGAAGGTAAGTGTGGTCAACACCTTGCAGTGACACAACACATGTCCTGATTCACAATAGCAAATAGAGTCCACAGGCACTCTAAGTCTATGCCACAAAACAGCATAAAATTGGTATTTTTGCGGTTCTTTCTCCAATTTCAAAAATGGTAGAAAATGATAAATGAAGAGGCAGTGGGATAAAGGATTATTTGTGCAAGATGGTTTTATTTGAATATGTACAGCTAATCTATACTGTGTGCAATTCTAAAATGTTAATAGCCTGTATGTGTAGCATCACAAATGGGTACTCAAGTGGTCACTGTGCACAAATAGTTTATGTATTACTGTTGAGAAAAATTGAATATTCTTAGTATTTAATCTTACCACATGAGAAAAAGGTAGATTGAGCAGGATTAGTTTGAATAAGAGGGCTTTAAGTTATCCCTGCAGAAAAGAATGTCTGTTATCAGGAAGGAACCACGCCATAAATTAACTCTGGCACACAGGTAGTGGAGGAGACAAGTCAAATCATCCCCCACAGAGAAACACTAAAACTTATGGAAAAACAAACTAACAACACATAATACTTTTAATAATTGCAATTTAATTGGTAGAATACCATTTAGTTAAAATTAACATGACTCGAACTAGTCTAATATGTAGTTTTATATTAACAGCACTGGTAGTTAATACACTAACTAACAGTGTTAACTTAGTTAGTTAGTTAGTTAGTTAGTTAGTTAGTTAGTTAGTTAGTTAGTTAGTTAGTTAGTTAGTTAGTTAGTTAACTAACCAACTTGGCTATGTTAGTTAGATAACTTATCTAAGTTAGTTAGCTAAGTTAGCTAACTAATGTAGCTAACTTAGTGCTAGCTACATTAGTGTTAGCTAACTTAGCTAACTATTTGTAACACTAAGTGAGCCAAACATATAATTAAAACTAGTATAACATTAATTAGAAAATGTCTAGAATGAATGTGTTTGTATTGAAAATGCTCAGGTGTATTCTATAAGTCTTTTAATTCTTAAAATCTGCGCTTTGATCTCAGAGGACTTTTGGTTGAACCCTGGCAAAAAATAGAGGCTTTGTTCCAACCAGGAATTAGGAGTAACATCACATTTCAAACTGACATGAGAAGAGCTTGCTCTAAAATGACCTTTGGTCTCCTTTATCTAGAAAGAGATAGCCCGAAATTAAACAGGTCTCAGAAGGTAATAAAATTGCTTCGAACTTTTCAACTTCGTAATTTGAAACTGGTTTCAGCTATACAAGGAAAGTACACGCCTTAATCGCATAATTGCATAAATTAAAACAAAGAAAACACTCTTTTTGAATAAAAAAGTAAAGCCCCAGAGCAACGAATCAGATTGTTTTGCAAAACGCATGAGGACTCTCCAAAGACGTGTCGTTGCTTTCCTTCTATTTTGGCATTTTTCCCTTACCCTATTTCTCTCAGGTAAATGAATGTATGTTCTCTGTGTTGTTTTGCAGTTTTCTTATGTAATTTTCATACTTTGTTTTGGTTTTGATTAAACTCTGTGTCGAACACCGATTGCTGTTTTTTCTGTGGTTTCACTTCTGCCCGCGATTCTCCCAGAATCCCAAGTCTTGGGATCTGAGAGAAGAAAATTGAGCCTGCGGTCTTTTCAAATATATATCTTAATTCTTCTCGATAATTACCCACAACTTTTATGGTTGTTTTGTATACATTTTTCTCTTGTAGACTAACAACAACAGCAAATAAGCTCTCAGGCAAGCACTGATTCATGTATTTGGATTTCCAGAGCTGTCCATCTCAAGACGACCCCCAATGGGAAGCGGACCCCGTGCTTGAGAACCGCTGCTCTAGACACTCCAGTTCAACAGGTGGCGGTGTGAAGAGGAACGCCCCTCCCTCCATTCCTGCTCCAGCCATGTCAGCTACTGGTCAGTTAGTTTTCAGTTGGTACCCCAGTCCTGCACTCTGAAGTAAATCTAATTCGGCTTTCTGATTTCATTTCCCTTCAGTAATAACTTATTTGAGTCAGAAAAAAGTCCTCAGAAGATCACCTCAACCCCCTCTCACGAGAAAAAAAAAGGAGTTCATAAACCCTTCAGTTTTTGTTCAACCGTTATTTTTCCTGGTCAGTTGTTGTAAAGGATACTTTTGCTTCGTTAAACACGAAGATTCAGCGTCAAGACTTCCTAAACTAGAAGTCGGCCACCAGAAAACAAAGAACGGCTACTCCAGGTTGGCTGTGTTTATGTGAGACTGATTTATGCCGATGCTTACTGGGCTTTGAGTGTTTTATTTTTTTTTTTGTTGCTTTAATCTGCTAGTGAGTAGCACTTTATGAAAACCAGTTAGCCAAGTGAGCTAGCGAGTGTTGCTGTAACGTTATTACGTGTTACCGCTGTTTTTTTCTCTGTCGGAACAAAGCGCTTAAAAATGTCCAACAGTTACCAGCATTCAATAAAGGATACTTTGTATTATTTCGACAACATCCAGAGCTGTTTGTTGCTTTAAACAAGTTTACCGTTTCAGTAACTGTTGGTTAAACTCTTCTTTGAACTTGCTCGATAAAACTAAAATACTTGGACTAAGATTTATTTATTTTATTTACGTGTTGTTTTTTGTAACGGCCACCATTTTCGGTGTTTTTAAGGCTACTGTAATGACACAGCCCTTCACTAAATATCATCCCATAAATCTGAGCATTTTAAAACAGTGATTTTTCCCTTGATGGCCCAAATTGTCAAGTTTAGAGGGTTCAAAATAATTTGCTTAAATAAAAAGGAATAATATATCCCTTAAGATGTTTTTTCTGCTTAGTAAGACCTAGCATTTTAATGATTACATAAATCTGTTCAATTAAATTTCCCCATTTTTTTCTTGTTTTTGTACATTTATGTAAGCTAATTTATTGAGCTAATTCCATTAAATGAAAGCTAGTCTTAGAATATACAAATTTGTTAAACAGACTGAAATATTTCAAGTATTTATTTCAGTTAATTTAGGTTATAATGGTAGAAAGCTGATATAACAAACATACAAAAGATGAACAAAAAGAGTAGAGGCAAGCTTAACAATGCCACTACAATTCCCACAGCGTTGTCAGAATTGCACAGTTGTAACCGTTTGCTGTTTGATTGACAGGTTGTGTGGCATGAAAACTATGCATGAAGCAGGCTGGCGTTCCCTCGGAGTCTCCACTGAGCTGAAAGGCACACGCTACCTGGCTAAAAGGAGATAACGGCGAACCCCGTTTCACCTGCATCATGTCCTCCGACGCTGAGCCAGATCCCAAAATGCTCGTGAATCCTCCTCCTCCGGAGGTGACCGATCCCAACAAGCCTGGCCGACGGACCAACCAGCTGCAGTACATGGAGAAAGTGGTGGTGAAAGCTCTGTGGCGGCACCAGTTCGCTTGGCCGTTCTACCAGCCTGTTGATGCAGTCAGTCTTGGTCTACCAGTGAGTAATCTGTTTTTTTTTGGGGGGGTGGGGTTTACCTCATATTATTGCCAGATAGGAACTGCCCTGCATTGTCAGTCATACCTGGACAGACTGTCTCTTACATCCAAACTCACCTTCTATTTCAACAGGACTATCATAAGATCATAACGTCCCCCATGGACTTGGGCACCATCAAGAAACGCCTGGAGAACAACTACTACTGGAGTTCAAGTGAATGCCTGCAGGACTTCAACACCATGTTTACCAACTGTTACATATATAACAAGGTTAGGAGCTTCTTGGTTTAAAGAAGGTAAAGTCCTGGATATGTAAGTCCTAACAGAGTTTTCCCCATCCTCCTGTCCAGCCTACCGATGACATCGTGCTGATGGCTCTCGCCTTGGAGAAGATTTTCTTGCAAAAAGTTTCCCAGATGCCTCAGAAAGAGGAGGAGATTGTCCCTCATGCAGGCAAAGGGAGAGGCAGAAAAAGCATCCCAACAGGTAATGTAGTCGCGTCTTCAAACGGCTGACGTGAGGTGAGACGTACAGCGCATTGAAAAACAATTTGTGCTCAAATTTTGTCACATTATAATCATAATGTCACTTTATTTTACTGGGGTTTTTCATGTGGGAGACTCTGTTGGGGAATTTTCTATTAAATAATTGATAAGATTCAACTACTTTGTCTTTGAGAGTTTTAATTAAGGCCTTGTATAACAATGAGAGCTCTGTCTGCCTGTTGGCACCAACACCAGTATGTGTTGATCTTGAAAACACCCCTCTCTCTCTCCTCACACACTCAAGATGACCTGTACATTCCTACAGCTGGTGCATGACTCTGACTTGCACCCATCTGTTGATGTCCAGCTTACAGTCTGCTCTATTTTTACCTAATCATTAACCGTTACATGCATGTAAGAAAATACAGAATCTAAAGTAAAATTTCTTGATTTCCACCCTTTTGAAAGCAGATAAAATGTATCATTCATTCACACAAGACCTTCACAATACATCTAAAACATCGTCCAGTCAGGATGTGACTCAAACTGACAGCAAGTCTTCCTCCTTTCAGGAAAAAACAGAATCAAAACAAACCTGAGATCTCAAACGACTAAAACTGTTTAATCTTCTAAACATGAATCAAACATCCATTCCACATGTGAACAGTCCAACACTCAAAGACAAACAATCAGAATTTACAGCCAGTGAATATTTCCCCACAAAAGATAATGCAAAAATTATTTGTGCCACTTCAACAAACAGTTTCTGTCATCAGAGACCTTTTTTTTTTGTCTACTTGCACTACATTTGTGTTGGTCTGTGTTGTAGTTTGGCACAATCTAAATATTTCAAGAGGGGTTGAATACGCTTTGCTGCTCCTTTCAGAAAAAAGGATGAGGCCTGAAGGCGTGGGCCGAACTACCACTCCTACCAAGAGCGACTTTGAAGCGAGGGACTTTCCGAACACAGAACATGGAGGGCTGAGGGAACAGCTAAAGTACTGCAGCAACATCCTGAAGGAGATGCTGTCGAAAAAACATTCTGCCTACGCCTGGCCATTCTACATGCCTGTAGACGCTAACGCTCTGGGGATTCACGATTACCACGACATCATCAAATACCCAATGGATCTCAGCACTGTGAAAGTAGAGCTACTTTTTATTTTTTTTAACCTTTTTGTGGATTGAAGTGTAATCCTGGCATCACTTAAAAGATTTCTGTTCACCTGCAGAAAAAGATGGATGGAGGAGAGTACCAGGACGCGCAGCAGTTTGCTGCAGATATCCGCTTAATCTTTTCCAATTGCTACAAGTACAACCCCTCCCATCACACTGTGGTCGGCATGGCCAGAAAGCTTCAGGTGTGTTGCAAATTATAATACTGTATTATTTGTTTTAGTAATTCTCTCCATTTCATGCTTGCTTATGGATGCTTGAAGGGAGTGTTCGAACAGAGGTTTGCCAAGATGCCAGACGAGCAAGTCGGGGTCACCGCTCCCAGCTGCACCATCAGCAGTCTGGCTAGTTTGGACAGATCCGAGTCGACAGTGGAGGACTCCGCCCGGTTTGCCGAGGCACGAAAACAGGTGGGTTTCATCTGAAAGAAATAAATAATTGTTTTTCATGAAATCAAAAGATATCGCAATAGATGTTCACCTGACAAAACTACGAGATTTACAGTTAGATTTGAGAGATGACGCCGTGGAAAAACGGTGCTTTTACTGTCCGATAAACCGATTCTGTGTTGTTTTGGGGCTGCATTTTGTATTGTTTTATTCACAATGTGAAGGAATTTATAATGCCCAGAGTGTCGTCCACTGAACATATTCATGAAAACCCACCTGGACGACGGACTTTGAGGAGTCATCTATTTTTTTTTTTAATTGACATGAAATGTGTTCTTTTCCATTTTGCAGAGTAGTTTAAAGAAATAGGCCCATAGACAAGGGTGATTACTTGTACTTGTTTAAAAGACATTTTATCAGTATATTTTCTGCACTAAAATACACTTAAATCAACGGTTAGATATTTTTTGTTACAATTTAATATCAGTGCAATAAAATATATATTTCCTAAGGCTCATCTTCTCCAGGGGTGCTAATGAACGGAAGGTGCTGTTTGTAACATATATATTGACGTGTTAACGGTGTTGCCTTCCCTTGCAGACGTGCCCCAGAGCCATTTTCACACGTGCACTTAAATGTTCTAGAGATGTTCCTGATTGGTGAAATATGTGTCAACAAATTTCCACAACGTCCGCTTTGGACGCCTGGAAGACATTTTTCGTTTGAGTTGAATGTCTGGAATATCAGCGGGTGAGATGGCAGATCTCACAGAGTGTTTGCTGCAGATCAAAATGGCTGCTTCAATCTCCTTTCTGCTCTCCTGATTCGTTGATCTCTGCTTGCTTTTTGCCAGGAAGGAGCTGTAGTAAAAACATGTGTAACCTAACGTGTTGAGAGAGATTTCCTCAGTGGATTTTTTGCGTTGTGTTCTGCCATTCCACCACATTTCTAGAGTGTTTCTAACATAAAATGTCTAAATCAAAACCTGCCAGAACATCCTCTAGAACTCTGGTGTTCATGTGTGAAATCGGCTGCATTTCTTTCTTCACTACCCCGTTTTCAACATCTTTGGCTTCTTGGTGCTTTTAGTTGTTTTGGAGCTTTATTAGAAAGGCTTCACCACATAAAAATAATGTTCTGGTGTTTTTTCTGCCCAGCTAAAGACGGTTGATGGACAGCATGCAGCCGTTTCTCAAACCCCAAAACTGCGGAAGGAGAATGACCAGAAACAACATGGCGGGGACGTACCTAAAAGTGCTTCAAACCCTGCAGTTAGGTATGATTATTGACTTACTGCTGTTTCTATACATTAAACACAAGTTTACTCTTATTTTCTCTAATTTCAGGAATCCATTGAGAGAAAACAAAGATTGGGATTTGAGAGAGAAAGCTTTGGCGGCTACACACGAGAAAAGATGGGATTCGGATGATAAGGCCTTGCCGATGACGTATGAGGAAAAACATCAGCTGAGCCTCGACATCAACCGCCTTCCTGGCATAAAGCTGGCCCGCGTGGTCGAAATCCTCCAAGCGTCGGAGCCCACCATGTGCACCACCAACCTGGACGAGATCGAGATCGACTTTGAGTTACTGAAGCCGTCCACTCTGCGGGAGCTCGAGCGATTTGTCAGATCCTGCCTGTTCAAGAAATTCAAAAAATATCAAAGTAAGCAAAGCATGTTGGCACAAAGCTATCCTTGGATAATTTGATAATAAGATTTTGATGGTGCTTCGTTTCCTTTACGCTCTCCAGAGAAGACCAGCAAAAGTGCCTCTCAGTCCGTCAGCACAAGCAGCAGTTTGTCAGATTCTGCCTCCACCACCTCCACCAACTCCAGTTCAGAAGACACTGACTCATAATCTTTGTTCTCTATTTATATCTTGCTCTGAGGACCAAAAGTTGTTACGTGTTAAACGTTTTTTTAAATTTTTTTATCTGTTTCTGTATATATTTTAATTGTTGAAAATAAACCTGAATACCTTTTTTATTCGGTGTTTTTTATAATCTCTAACATCTTAAAAAATTTCCAAGAATTGTTTTATGATGTTCTTTTTAACATTTATTCAATAAGATCATAAAACGTTTCTGTCATAATTTAAGCCTGTTGTTGAATAAGATGATGCTTTAGAGTGGCCATAACAAATTCCTCGTACGTATTTTTTGTGATTTCTATGTTGTTGGGACATCCTGCACAACGAGAACAACCCAAAACACAACAGTAACTCCACAGAGGACCGGCTGAGAATCAAGAGTCTAACCCAGACGTTGATCTCTTTGAGTGAGTTCAACTCAGTAGGTTGTTTCCCAGAATATGAAAACAGGGTTTGACTTCAAAATCTGTGTCTTAACACAGGAGTTTCCCTTTTTGAATTGAAATACTGAAATCAATGACATTTTCAGTAATTTACCAAGTTCCATTGACTGGATTTCAGATCTGTTCTACATGAACCTAACAACAGGCAGCTGATGCCTGCAGAATCTAATAACACCATCTTTTTCCACCGTCTGTGACTGGTTAGACTGTGACAAAAAGCTGCACTGAATTACACATTAGCCGTGCTTCCAACAGGCCTGCCAACTGCTCGGCTCAAACTGGCACAGTCCAGGCCTAACAGCTGGTCCTGCCACCAGTTTCTGCTCCACTGGATCGCGCACTTTGAAGCGCTCCATATCTGCAGTTGGGGAGTTTTTAGAGAGGAAATGTGGTCGTGAGGCGCTGGCTGAGAGAAGACTGAGCAGTTCAGGAGTCTGCCAGCAGGGGGCTATCACGGATCAGCTTAGAGGTTGCTTCACTTTGTCAGATTTGAAATAAGCAGAAGTTTGGTTGTGTGACTACGTTTCCAGTGCATTTCTTACATTTTTGATTACATAAAACATTACAACTAGCTTTAAATGATTAAGGCAACTGTTAAATGAAACTTTAGTTTTATGGGGGGAACGCCTGTTGTCCATCTGATTGCATGCTGCAGGATGGTTCACTCTCTGACCCGCATTCCCGTCATGCCGTATGGAAAATGCCATCCTGCAGCGCACACCGGCCTCAGGTCACGATCCATCGGTTCCACACCTCTAATGACAACAGGTCACTTCTCCCATTGCTGGCCCCGCTGCAACTCCGCATATGGTGCACAGGATTGACCGCTTTGATTAACTGGTGTCTGCTTTTCTTTTAACACCCCATCCGAAACCAGCGGGAAGCAAATGAAAACACAGTTACTGTGGGCTTTCTGTCAATGCTGCTCTGATCGAGAGCCGCGGAGCGAAATCCAGGTGAACACACTTCTGTTTGGAGCTCGGTTCATACTAATGTGGCATCTTAATTGAAAATTAGCTGATACTGTTCTCTGGAAGCCGGAGCCTCTTCTGCTCAATATGCTCAATTTGTTTGAGGCTTTATGGTGCTTATTAGTCTGTTCTAAAGCCATTACTTATGGTTGGAGAGGTTTTGCTGAACTGGTAGATTTTTAAAGACTTGTTTCAAATGCACAGAGCATGCTCAGTCCAGGAAGCTGCTAAGGAAACAAACAATGACACTGAACCTGCAGCTCCGGGCTGAATCTGGAGCAGATAGGCACTGTTTATCACACCTCATCTCTTTGCCAGGCATGAGTACATTTATTTATTTATTTATTTATTTATTTATTTATTTATTTATTGTAGTAGTTTATTCCAAAAAATATTTTTTTTTACTTTGTAATTAAAATTATTTATTTGTTTAGGTATTTTTTTTTAATCTGTTGTAGTTTATTCCATCTTCATTCATTACTTATTTTATATTTATACTTGAATTTTATTGCTATTTGTTTGTTGGCTTGTTTATGCTGTGCATTATTTGTTTTATGCATTCATTCATTTGTTTAATTAAGTATTAATTTATGTTGATTTTTTTTTTTTACTTCATTCTTTGATTCTTTGTGTCTGTCCTTTGCTTCTTTCCGTTTATGACTCCTTTAGTCCTTCACTGCATGCCACTTGCTCAGGTCCATCACTCACTCCGGACCACTTCCTCCAGTGACAGTGTAATAAAACTCCTAATCATGCAGCCCTGGAGCATGGATGAAACCAAACAAGCCTTAAATGGGTACCCCCCCCCCTTCACCCCCTTGTATTTTCCTGACATAATTTGGCCTTGGTGCGTCTGTCTTGAGAAGATTTAGATTGTTTACTTTTAATAGAAACTGTTGAGAGCAGCATATTGCCATAATTGCTTTAGAACCACAGTCTGGTGGTGCTGAAAGCCACAAAATTCCTTGGAAATAGCTGCAAGTTGATTCTCTGTCTCTTCCCTGACACTGATTCCCTGTCAGCATAGCAACACAGCTCGCAGTGAACAAACCGGCTGCACGAAGGCTTAAAAGCCACGTTTTAGGCTCACAGGATGAGAAAAAGCCCTTAAAGGTTAAGTGATCTCACGGCTCCGTGGCCACACTCAAAGAGTATTTATACATCACAGATTTCACTGTGCAAAGGCCATCCTTTTATGCAACTCCCTCGTCTTCATGAGAATAGCACTGCATATTGAAGCTCGCAGAGTTAAATGTCTTGCTGTGATATAATGAGGTGCATTAAAACACAGCCTCGGCTCTCATTAACAGTCATTTTCTGTGCTGATATCAGGGCCTGTTAAATGTCAGGGCTGTTGGAAGTTCAGGGAAGCCTTCGCTAAAAGGTTGTAACATCAGGGAAACCACAAAGAAGGACATTTTCCAAAGCTTTCATTTCACATTTAGCTCCTAGCAAGTTTTCATGCCTCCTCGACTTCACATTTTGTCAAGTTAGACGGACGTATCTTCATAAAATTGTATCCACCAGACCAACACAAAGAAGAGCTTAAGTAGGAAGTGAAAGGAAAAAATGATGAAATTCAAGTCAACTTCAAAAATACTGTATGGATACCAAATAGAAATTACATGTAGCTCATAGATGGTGATGGCTGTTTACAGGCAGGATCTGCTTTTTACTCCCATAGCCCAAAGTTTGTGTTGCTCAATCACATAAACTATCAAAACAGATGAATATTTGTGGTTAACCAAATGTAAAAAAATAAAAAATAAAAAAAATCAAGGCACATGAATCATCTAAAACAGATATGCTTGGTCATGTGTGTGGAGAAAAGCCAGCTTTGTTTTGAGCCGGAAGATAAATTGGCTAAAAATGTTCCGTCCCAGTGGGAATCCTGGAGCTGGGGAGGCGCAGCGATGAGTGAGCAGAGAGTGTAATGAGACATGACAAAAGCCATTTAACCATGAACAGGTGGCATACTGATGTTAGTGGCAATTAAGTGTTTAATTGACCAGTTGTGACTGTTTGATTTACAAAAATGACATTTCGGCAGAAATGGAAAAAAAAAAAAAACCTCCAACCTACACGATCGGAGCAGGAGTGAAATATTTGGAAAGGAAAGCAACAGCAAAAAGCTGTCGACTCTGCTGAATCACAGCAGGCATCGGCTGTAATAGATTTTAGAGAGAATAAAGAAGAGGGCATAGATTTTTCTCTCTTTTTTTCCCCCGTAAAGTATGGCAGACATGAACAACATATTGACCTGCCAGATGAAAACCAAAGTGGGGAAACTTAAGCTTGCATGAGCTGATATTTGGAACACTTTAGAGGCAGCAGGTGTAAGTTTTAAATACCAGCAGCACTGGCATTCAATCGCCTCCTGGACTAAAATCCAATAACTCTTCTTGTTTTGGCTCCACTAACGCTACAGGGGTAAAAAAAAAAAAAAAGTAAAATAATCTAGCTCTTTTAAACATTTCATGCTGCACTCTGTGCTGTAATATCTGTTTACTCGCTGTGTTTAAAAACAACGCTGATGGAAGATTGGGTGGATTTATCTCAGATTTAGCCCGAGGTAGAAATTGGCTTTCATCAGCTTGAAATATCTGACTGAGTGATCAGTCGTCTGCTATCAAATACACAGTTCAGATTAAGAATTTCACAAAGCAGTTTCTAAATAACAGCAAAAAAAAAAATGACCAATATTATAAAAAAGAGGGAATTATAATTTAAACAGAATATTATTAGACCTTCTGGCAGAGTTAAAATATAAACTCGCATTTTTGTGTGTGTTGACTCTTAATTTTTCCTCTTTAGGTCCAAAAATAATTACCTTGGTTTTGTTTCTGTTCTGCTGAAGAAAGTTATGGCACATCAAGGCATTGATCTGGTCTGTGCATCTGCTCAGTGTTTGAATGGTTCATGGTCACCTGGTCACATTGTAATGTAGAGCTGTGTATCATCTGCATATGGTCTATTCTTTTTAGTAGTTATAATGAGAGCTGACGGGATCATGTAGATATTAAAGAAGAAGGACCCAAAGATGGAACTTTGGGGTGCCTCATATGCGATTTTTGCTTTGATTAATAAAAGTTAATTACTGACAGAACACTTTTCCCACATATAAACTATATAAGTCTGTTCACCCAAGAATGAAACATCGCCTCCTACAGGCCTGGCATATGCAATGCATTGTCTCCAGTGCTACTTATGTTTTTTTATTCGGCTGTAGTATAAGCACAATTTATTTTATTGTTTTTTGGATATGCAACAAACAATAGTAATTTTGGAACAACATGATTCTCTATTCATCCGTTTTTAATACAAGTTTGTCGTGCAGCACTTATTGTCCGCTGTCTGCATCATATTATTCTGTTTGTTATTAATTGAACATCGCAATACGGTGCATGTGACGCCTCTGATCGGTGTGTGCTCATGCTTCAGCAAAAATATGATCTGAAAGAGGCTATGAACATTATGAAAACTGGACAGTTTGACAATTTTACTGAAAGGACAACATGGCGATGACCAGGCAGGCTACCATGAGGCTGACAGCAATGTTAAAGGAATTGCAGGAATTTCCAACAATGACTAGTTTTGTTCTGCATGTGACAACAGTCTCCTCTGCTTTCCATGTATCCAGGGCTGTGAAATAAATGCCTGCTGGAAACCTGAAGATAAAGAGGGATTTTATTTTTCATAATGATTGTGAGTCCAAACGTGATCTACAATCCGAATTCATTTTAGAAGGATGACATGAGTGAAGAAGAACAAATAAAGTTTTGCCGTGGCTGAGCCAGAGTCCAGAAACAAATTCAACTGAAAATCTGTTAGGGTTTCATGAAGATGGCTGTCGGCATGTAATGTCTTCACTGTCTGATGGATTCGGAGAGAGTTTGCAAGACAGAGCGGGGAGATATTACCAAGAAGAGATGGAGCGTTGCTAGACTGCGACCGAAGCAGGATGAATGCTAAAATTGAATCAAAAGGTGCTTTAGGAAAGTAGTGGTTGAAGGGTGTGCATGATTCTGTAAGGTTATTGCTTTTTATTTATTTTTCCTTCAAACCAATCTTTGGTTGTCATGGACACTGACCCCATGATGCCACTTTTTACTGCAAGGAGATTTTTAACATAAAATGGAAATCACAGGACATGCATGTAAAGATTATCACCTGTCTGGACTAATTGATAGTGTTTAAAAATGAAAGATTTTGATTTGAAAGAAAACATCCACGCTTGGTTAAAATGTCAAAGAACTGTGTGGGAGGAAGTGCTATGAGGGTGGAACATGAGGCCGGTGACTTCTCTTTTTATGAAACTGAGGTTTTTGATATATGGATGAAAATAAAAACACTTCCAAAACCTTTACATGTTTGTTAGAAAGGTGGAAATAAAGATAGATTTTTCCGACATCACAAGCATACACCCAAATCAACAAAAAATGGCTTCATAAAAGGAAAATTGCAGTTTTGGAATAACATAACTGAGTCCAGTGCTAACTAACTAACTGTACAGAAGAGATGACCTCCCGATCTGATTGGGTAGAACTTTTTAAAGACAAGATGTCCGTGCGCATAGACTCCTACCAAGCAATAACAGCTGAAGTTAAACCCAAAGCTTTACAAATAAGGAGTTGTACAGGTATACCTTTGCTATTTCTCCATTCATGTTTTTTTCTGTTAAATAAATGTTTTCTAAATAGTTAATTAAGTTTGCACTTACATAATGTTTCACTTCCATTTATTTATAATCAGTGAGCAAACAAAATCTTAATTGAACGCCTGCAGTTTGCACATTATCCATCAGGGGGCGATAGACAACTCTCACTTTCCTACTTCCAAAACACTGAAACTCCCATGTCTCTCTCTGTTTTTTTTTTGTTTGTTTTTTTTTGTTGTATGGAGTATGGATCCACTTTGGGAAAGTCGGGACACACTGTTCGTGTTGTAAGTTCGCAGGAGATAACCACCGGGAAGCTGTGAGCTCATTTCATCTCCCGGGTCTGGAACGAATCTGAAACGGGGCACAACGGGTCAAATGTGAGCAGTGGGTTGCAGTTGGGACCGCAGAAACATCTCGTTGCCAAAAGAAACCAGTGAGAGGGAGAGAAGCGCGTGAGGAAAGGGAGCGGAAGAGAACAGGGGCTGTAAATCTGTACCACGGTGTTTTGGCGCGTGCGCTTAGGTTCGATACAAAGTATCAGAAACGTGACGTTTAACGGAGGAGAATGTAAACACGAGCTCCTCTGTTTTTTGTTCCCGCTGGACATGTTTCCGCTCCTTGTGAGCGACGTGTAGGCTGTGGACTGAGCTGCTGTTCCCTCTGTCTTCACTTCTCTGCGTAATTTTATTTTTGTGCTTAAAAAAAAATACTGAAAGTTGGCATGTTTTTTTCCCCCCCTGCACGCTTAGCTGTGACGAAACGCAAAATGCAAATGCGGTAAGTGACACCGGGCTTTGTTCAGTATTAAACGAGACTTCACACCGCACACATTCTCTGCTGTTGGGATTATTTTTTGTTTGGGAACTGGGTTTTTTTAAATAAACTTTTTTTTTTTTTTTTTTTGGCTTTGAGAATGAAGAGAAGAAAATTCTCCTGAATTTTTGTCTCTTTAGCCTTCATGCTGGGACCACAGGAGAGATGACATGCAATGATACGAGCTCAGCGCCTTACTGCTGTTAACCTAAAGTTGTGACATCACGTCGTTACAGAAGTAACAGTGAATGATCAAGACACCCAGAGCGCAAAGGAAGCCGACCAGAGTGCCTGCCCGTGCGCCGAGAAACGCAGCTCTCCGCCGGCTGTGAAGCAGTTCCAGGGCTCGGTCAGTTTTGCCAGGAGAGTCTCCGGAGCAGAGATGGAGGAGTGGAGACAATGCGGGCGGTGGTTGATAGACTGCAAGGTCCTGCCCCCGAACCACCGGGTCGTGTGGCCCTCGGCGGTCGTGTTCGACTTGGCACAGGCGCTGCGGGACGGGGTGCTCCTGTGCCAGATGTTGCATAACCTCTCCCCCGGATCGGTGGATCTGAAGGAGATCAATTTCAGGCCCCAGATGTCACAGGTAAGTCTGTGCAAAACAAACTTCAAAGAGATGATGAGGGGTTTTGGTTTACGCCCCAGACTCTGTTCTTGATTGCACACACACACACACACACACACACATCGCACTGCTGTATGTACTGGTAAATCTACGTAAATTAGAATATCACCTGAAAGTTGATAAAAGTGAAACTCATTTCTTACACACATAGTGATATGTTTCAAGCCTTTAATTTAGTTACATTTGCTGATTATTGCAGGTGATCTAGCAATAACCTTAACACAAATGTTAGATCGTGGCCATGTTCTGGTATTCACGATTATTTGATTGAATTCTGAGTTGGCAGTTGTCCATCAGGCTGTCAGTGACGCCATTCATGAAAGGCCATTAATAAGGAAGCTGGCTGTTCAGAGTGCAGCATCAATCTCCCTGTCGTAAAGTTTTAGTGGAAGTAAAAAGTCTGGTACAAAAAAAAAATAAAATAAAAAAAAGACGTACAAGCAACAATGATAATTGGAGCTTTGGAGCTTTTTCACCCCCAGTTTTTCCTTCCTCTAAGCTGTTCATCAGTGTTTTTGGGACACAGCACGGTGCAACCACCTAGCTTCTTTAGGAATAGTCTTTTAAGGATTTGACATACCTCTCTGGGTTTGTGTATGCAAGCCACTTGGAGTTTGTGAGTAAGCAATGTGTGTCCATAGCACAACATTTCTGTATTATCTATATGTTTTATTGTTCTTCCATAATATTGGCTTTTTTTCATTAGCTTTAAGCAGTAATTATCAATCTGAATATCAATAAGTGCTTAAAATAAATTAGCTGGTTTTGATTCTCACCTGGTCAGACATCCACTGAGGTGTTCTGTCATTTGATTTGGAGGGCTTCCTGTCAGAGCAAGCCCACATCTCGGTTGTTGCAGAACTGTGGTCTGCAGAAACAAGCAAGCAACAAAACGTAAATTTGCACAATTAAGTTCAGATTTGTTCTGGATGAAAGAAACAATAGATCACCTCTGTAGTGTGGGCCGTGCTTTGTGTTTGCAACGGCGGTTTTATCACAAACGCAATCATGCAAATCTCCTGCCGAGGTCTGAGCGCTTCATCGCCATTCACCTGTCTGCCAGAAATGTTGCCTCGTCAGCAAAATGATCTTGCAGTTTTGCTGCGACTTCAGCATCTTCTCATCTGCTTCGAAAGATGTTAACTCAACTTTATCAACCAAGCCAGTTGTGCAAGTGGGAAAAGATATGTTGCTTAAAAAGAGGAAGTTTCAGATTTTATTTGTTTAATCATTTACACTGAGATGTGGAAGTTGTTGCAGCTTTGCCACCCTATTTAGGCTGTTATGAGGAATAGAAACAGGATATACTATTTTGCAAGCATTTTAAGGCCGCTTAGCATTTTATATAAAGAAAATAAATATAACAGCTTCTATTCTTACTCATATATTAGTATACCAATGCAGAAGTGTTTTTTTTTCTTTTTACTTTACTTCCATTTTGTTTAAATCTGAGGAACTGTAGCATAGTTTTACTGAGATAAAAGCTTTCCCTGAATACAATGTCAAAATGTTGCTTTATAATTTGCCTATTTAAGCAGTAAATTTTACTAGTAAGGAATATAAGTATCTTTTTTTTTGTCCAACTGTGGGAACATTTAGGTGTAGCAACAGAAAGTTGCAAGTAAACAGAAAAAATAACAGTAAGAATTTGTGCAATATGTGCAATCTTACAACATAGAAGAAACAATACTGCTTACTTCAAAATTACAATGTTACAATATCTGTGCACTGATAGCAGCAACAGATTACTAGACATAAAAAAAAAGATTGCACTGATATAAACACTTATTGAGTTTGAGTTTATTGGGAGTTGTGAGGGTTATAAAGTGTATATGCTGATGGGGGGTCGGGGGGGATATGGGATGAAGCTACTTTCTGCACCTCAGATGCAGCAATCTGTCACTGAAGGAGCTCTTAGGTTTTGCAACAACTTCATGCATGGGAAGGCAAGACACTATACTCTTAATCTCTATTTCTACACAGGACAATTCTTTTTAATTCTAATTCATTTAAATTCTTTTTAGTTGGAAAACATTGTCTTTTTATTGAGTGAACATCAGAAAATTCTGCAAATTAAAACTTTTTTTTATACCGTATATGTGCCATATGCATGAAAGATGTCTGTATGAAGATGTGAAGCTTTTCATGGATGATTCTGTGACCCATAGAGTGACCTTATGCCACAATAGGCAAACATGTCCCTGCAAAGGAGAATTTGGGATGAGCAGGCATCCTGATATATAATTAGACTAAGATTACACATGAGCCGACGTGGTTTTATGATTACATTGACGTGCCTCCGTTTGTCTAGAGCTTCCCATTCACTTAATCTTGTTTATGCTTCCAACATCAATATGAGGAAGCATTTGGTTCCTCAGGAAGTCAACACGACCGCAGCAGTAGAGTGAAAAGTGCTCTGTGGAAAATGTTTCATTCTGCTTTCATTCACTCCCCAATCTGACGTGAGTGCCAGTAGGTCTGCTGAATGTTGAGTCATCTTTGTGAGGGTTGGCTGGAATTCTGAATAAAAATTGCCAGCTTGGAGAAAATAGTTGCGATTATTCCCGTTCTTATGCTACAGAGGGAGTCGAAACGGCCATCATTCGAGAGCGGCGGGTGTTTGACGGCGCATTTGTCAAATATTCTCAGCACACCTTCGCTGACCTGCTTCTGTCACAGCAATGTGTGAATATGTGTCACATGAGTCTGTCTGCGTTGCACCAGGGTTCACCCGCTCCCCCCTGTGCATAATAAAAAGAAAACCAAAATTTGTATTTCCGGTCACTCGGTTTAGCATAATGAATGTTCAAGAACTTTAACAGTTTGATACTTTGATTTATGCGATTGAAACGTAAAGGATTCAAAAGACTAATTGAACGTCTCGCATCTTTTGCGACTTCAGATGAGAATTCACTCTGAATCCAGGGCTGTAGGTTGGAAAAGTGGCACTTTTCTGCCCGTGCTCTGAGGCAAACTGTAGCCCTCACTTATCAGCTCCAGAAGCTGTGGACGTCCATGATTACAAGGCGAAGGAGAGCTCTGGATGGCATCCTTTGATCCACCCACTAATTGCCCTCCCGGTCCTTCTGAGAAAATCTGCAGCGAGGGTGGAAGAGGTGTCCTTAGTGACAAATTGGGTTAAACAAAACCCTGGCAGGAGAACGGTAGTTTGTGATTTATGATAAGGAAAAGGTCAGAGTGTGTGTGTGTGTGTGT